>NW_028295253.1:0-249864 GCF_964341445.2 Mesoplodon mirus
CCATCACAATGCTCCATAAAACCTGTCATAACAATGCTCCATGACACCTGCCATCACGATGTTCCATGGCCTTGTCATCACAAGGCTCCATGACCCTTCTCATCACAATGCTCCAAGAACCCTGTAATCACAATGCACTATGCCCCTTTTCATTTCAATGATCCATGAACCCTGTCATCACAATGCACCATGCCTATCATCATAATGCTTCATGCTATTGTCATCACAAAGAAATCAAAATGCTCCATGACCTCTGTCATAGCAATGTTCAAAACGCTTGTGATCACAATATTCCATAACACTTGTCATCACAATGACCCATGACGCTCGTCATCACAATTATCCATGGACTTCTCATCACAATGTTCCATGACCTTTGTCATCACAATGCTCAATACACTTGTCATCACAATTCTCCCTGACACTTGTTTTCTGTATGCTCCTTGAAACCTGTCATGACAATGCTCCATGACTTTTTCATCACTATGATCCATGCCCTTTTCTTCACAATGCTTCAAGACCCCTGTAATCACAATGCTCCATGCCCTTGTCATCACAAAGCTCAATGACACATGTCATCAGAATGCACCTTGGCCTTCTGCTCACAATGCTCCATGCCCTTTTCATCACAATGTGGCAAGATCCCTGTAATCACAATGCTCCATGCCCTTTTTCATCTGTATGCTACATGAGACTTGTCATCACAAAGCTCCATGGTTTTCTCATCACAATGCTCCAGGATCTTGTCATCACAATGCTTCACGACCTTGTCCTGAAAATTCTCAATGGCCCTTGTCATCATAATGCTCTAAGCCCTAGTCATCACAATGCTCCATTATATTTGTCATCAAAATCCTCCATTACATTTGGCATCACAATACTCCCTGCCATTGTCATCGCAATGGACCATGACATATGTCATCACAATGCTCCCTGACACCTGTCTTCACAATACTCCATGAGCATCTCTTCACAATGCTCCATGCCATTGTCATCACCATGCACTATGTCCAATATCATCACAATAATCTATGAAATTTTTCAGACCAATGCTCCATGCCACGGGCATAACAAAGCTTCATGTCCCTGTCATCACAATGCTCCATGCCCTTGTCATCACAATGCTCTATGAATTTTCATCACAAAGCTCCATGACCCATGACCCATGAATCAAAGTGTTCCGTGCCCTTGTCATCACAATGCACCATGCCACTCTCATCCCAATAATCCATGAAATATTTCAGACCAATGCTCCATGCCCTTCTCATCAAAATGCTCCATTACCCCTGTCATAACAATGCTCCATGACCCGTGCCATCACAATGTTACACGGCGTTGTCATCACAAGCCTCCATGACACTTGTCATCACAATGCCCCATGACGCTCGTCATCACAATTATCCATGGTCTTCTCATCACAATATTCCATGATCTTTGTCATCACAATGCTCAAAACACTTGTCATCACAATGCTCCCTGACAGTTGTCGTCTGTAAGCTCCGTGAACCATGTCATGTCAAGGCTTCATGCCTTTTTCATCAATATAATCCATGCCCTTTTCATCACAATGCTCCAAGATCCCTGTAATCACAATGCTCCATGCCCTTGTCATCACATAGCTCCATGACACATGTCTCCAGAATGCTCCATGGCCTTCTCATAACCATGATTCATGCCCTTGTCATCACAATGCTCCAAGACCCCTGTAATCACAATGCTCCATGCCCCTTTTCAACAGAATGCTCCATGAGATTTCTCATCAAATGTCTCCATGGTCTTCTCATCACAATGCTCCAGGACATTGTCAACAGCATGCTCCATTCACTTGTCATCGCAATGCTCCATGACCAATATCATCACAATTCTCCATGACCACTGTCATCACAACACTCCATGACACCTGACACCACAGTGATCCGAGACTCTTGTCCTCACAAAGCTCCATTCCCTAGTCATCACAATGCTCCATGACACTTGTCATCACAATGATCCATGCACTTGTCATCCCAATGCTCCATAACCCCTGTATTCACAATGCTCCATGATGCTTGTCATCACAGTGCTCCATGACACCTGTCATCACAATGCTCCATGCCTTTGTCAGCAAAATGCTACATGACCTTGTCATTACAATTTTCTATGTGCTTGTCATCACAATACTCCATTTCCATTGTCATCACAATCCTCCATGAACCTTGGGATCACATTGCTTCATTCCCTTGTCATCACAATGTTCCATGCTCCTTGAAATCAAAATGATCCATGACCTCTGTCATCACAATGCTCCAAGCCCTTGTGATCCCAATGTTCCATAACACTTGTCATCACAATGCTCCATGATGCCTGTCATCACAATACTCCATGCCCCTTTCATCACAATGCTCCATGACCTTTGTCATCACCATGCTCAATACACTTGTCATCACAATGCTCCCTGACACTTGTCATCACAATGCTCCAAGCCATTGTCATCACAATGCTCCATTACCTTTGTCATCAGAATCCTCCATGACACTTGGCATCACAATGCTCCATGCCATTGTCATCACAATGGGCCATTACATATGTCATCACAATGCTCCCTGACACCTGTCCTCACAATACTGCATGACCTGGTCATCACAATGCTCCATGCCCTTGTCATCACAATGCGCCATTCCAACTCTCATCGCAATAATCCATGAAACTTATTAGACCAATGTTCCATGCCCTTGTCATCACAATGCTCCATGCCCTTGTTGTCACAATGCTCCATGACCCCTGTCATCACAATGCTCCGTGACTCCAGTCATCACAATGCTTCATGACCTTTGTCATCACAATGGTCCATGCCCTCGTCATCAACAGTCTCTGTGACCTTTTTAACCACAATGCTTCATGAACTTTTCATCACAATGCTGTTTGACCTTTGTCATCAATATGCTCTATGCCTTTCTCAGCACAATGCTCCATGACCCTTGTCATCACAATGCTCCATGCGCTTGTCAGCACAATGCTCCATGAAACAGGTCATCACAATGCGCCATGCGCTTTTCATCACAGTGCTCCACCATCTTGTCATCACAATGCTCCATAAACCTTGTCATCACAATGCTCCATGCACTTCTCATCAAAATGCTCTCTCACCACTGATATCACAATGCTACATCACTATTTGTCACAATACTCCCTCACGCCTGTCATCACAATGTTCCATGACTCCTGTCATCACAATGCTACATGCACTTATCATCACAATGTTCGATGACCCCTGACATCACAATGTTCCATAACACCTGTCATCAATGTGCTCCATGACACTTTTCATCAAAATGCTCCATGACCCCTGACATCACAATGTTCCATAACACCTGTCATCAAAATGTTCCATGACACTTTTCATCAAATTGCTCCTTTACCCTGTCATCACAAAGCTCCCAGCCCTTCCCATCAAAATGCACAGCGTCCTTGCCATCAAAATGCTCCAGGACCTTTCTCGTCACAAAGATCCATGACCCTTGGCATCACAATGTTCCATGTCATTGTCATCAAAATGCTCCATGAACACTCTCATCACATTGCTCCATGCACTTGTCTTCACAAAGCTCCATGACACATGTCATCAGAATGATCCATGGCCTTCTCATCACAATTATCCATGCCTTTGCCATCACAATGCTCCATAAAACCTGTCATAACAATGCTCCATGACACCTGCCATCACGATGTTCCATGGCCTTGTCATCACAAGGCTCCATGACCCTTCTCATCACAATGCTCCAAGAACCCTGTAATCACAATGCACTATGCCCATTTTCATATCAATGATCCATGAAACCTGTCATCACAGTGCACCATGCCCATCATCATGCTTCATGCTATTGTCATCATAATGAAATCAAAATGATCCATGATCTCTGTCATAACAATGTTCCATACCATTGTGATCACAATATTTCATAACACTTGTCATAACAATGCCATATGACGCTCGTCATCACAATTATCCATGGTTTGTCATCACAATGCTCCATGACTTTTGTCATCACAATCCTCAATACACTTGTCATCAAAATGCTCCCTGACACTTGTTGTCTGTATGCTCTTTGAACCCTGTCATGACAAGGCTCCATGCCTTTTTCATCACAATGCTCCAAGACCCCTGTAATCACAATGTTCCTTGCCCTTGTCATCACAAACTCAATGACACAGGTCATCAGAATGCTCCTTGGCCTTCTGCTTACAATGCTCCATGCCCTTGTCATCACAATGTGCCAAGACCCCTGTAATCACAATGCTCCATGCCCCTTTTCATCAGTATGCTCCATGAGACTTTTCATCACAAGGCTCCATGATTTTCTCAACACAAGGCTCCAGGACCTTGTCATCACAATGCTTCACGACCTTGTCCTGAAAATTCTCAATGGCCCTTGTCATCATAATGCTCCAATCCCTAGTCATCACAATGCTCCTTTATATTTGTCATCACAATCCTCCATTATATTTGTCATCACAGTACTCCCTGCCATTGTCATCGCAATGGACCATGACATATGTCATCACAATGCTCCCTGAGACCTGTCTTCACAATACTCCATGACCTTCTCTTCACAATGATACATGCCCTTGTCATCACAATGGACCCTGTCCAATGTCATCACAATAATCTATGAAAATTGTCAGACCAATGCTCCATGCCCCTGTCATCACAATGCTCCATCCCCTTGTCATCACAATGCTCCATGACTTGTCATCACAAAGCTCCATGACACATGCCCCATGTATCACAGTGTCCCGTGCCCTTGTCATCACAATGCTCCCAGAACCCTGTAATCTAAATGCTCAATGCCCCGTTTAATCTCAATGCTCCATGAACCCTGTCATCACAATCCAACATGTCCATCATCATAATGCTTCAGACTATTGTCATCACAATGAAATCAAAATGCTCCATGACCCCTGTCATCACAATGCTCCGTGACTCCAGTCATCACAATGCTTCATGAACTTTGTCATCACAATTGTCCATGTACTCGTCATCAACAGTCTCTGTGACCTTTTTAACCACAATGCTCCATGAAATTTGCATCACAGTGCTCTTTGACCCTTGTCATCAAAATGCTCTATGCCTTTCTCAGCACAATGCTCCATGACCCTTGTCATCACAGTGCTCCATGCGCTTGTCAGCACAATGCTCCATGACACATGTATTCACAACGCACCATGCACTTGTCATCACAGTGCTCCACAATCTTTTCATCACAATGCTCCATAAAACTTGTCATCACAATGCTCCATGCACTTCTCATCAAAATGCTCTCTCACCACTGATATCACAATGTTGCACCACTATTCATCACAATACTCCCTCACCCCTGTCATCAAAATGTTCCATGACTCCGGTCATCACAATGCTACATGCACTTATCATCAAAATGTTCGATGACCCCTGACATCACAATGTTCCATAACCACTGTCATCAAAATATTCCATGACCGTTTTCATCAAATTGCTCCATGACCTTTGTCATCAGAAAGATCCATGACCCTTGGCATCAAAATGCTCCATGTCATTGTCATCACAATGCTCCATGAACGATCTCATCACATTGCTCCATGATCTTGTCATCACAAAGCTCCATGACACATGTCATCAGAATGGTCCATGGCCTTTTAATCACAGTGCTCCATGCCCTTGCCATCACAAGGCTCCATTACCCCTCTCATAATAATGCTCCATGACCCCTGCCATCACGATGTTCCATGGACTTGTCATCACAAGGCTCCATGACCCTTCTCATCACAATGCTCCAAGACCCCTCTAATCACAGTGCTCCATGCCCCTTTTCATCTCAATGATCCATGAACCCTGTCATCACTATGCACCATGCCCATCATCATAATGCTTCAAGCTATTGTCATCACAATGAAATCAAAATGCTCCATGACCTCTGTCATAACAATGCTCCAAACCCTTGTGATCACAATATTCCATAACAATTGTCATCACAATGCCCCATGACACTCGTCATCACAATTATCCATGGTCTTCTAATCACAATGCTCCATGACCTTTGTCATCACAATGCTCAATACACTTGTCATCACAATGCTCCCTGACACTTGATGTCAGTATGCTCCTTGAACCCTGTCATGACAAGGCTCCATGCCTTTTTCATCACAATGATCAATGCCTTTTTCATCACAATGCTTCAAGAACACTGTAATCACAATGCTCCATGCCCTTCTCATCACAAAGCTCCATGACGCATGTCATCAGAAGGCTCCATGGCCTTCTCATCACAATGATCCATGCCCTTCTCATCACAACGTTCCAAGACCCCTGTAATCACAATGCTCCATGCTCCTTTTCAACAGAATGCTCCATGAGACTTTTCATCAAATGTCTGCATGGTCTTCTCATCACAATGCTCCAGGACCTTGTCATCACCATGCTCCATTCCATTGTCATCACAATGCTCCATGACCCCTGTCATCACAATACTCCATGAACATTTTCAGCCAAATGCTCCATGACTTTATCATCATAATACTCCATGGCCGATATCATCACAATTATCCATGACCCCTGTTATCACAACACTCCATGACACCTGACAACACAAAGATCCGGGACTCTTGTCATCACAATGCTCCATTCCTTAGTCATCACAATGCTCCAAGAACCCTGTCATCACAATACTCCATGAACATTTTCAGCCCAATGCTCCATGAATCTTGTCATCACAATGATCCATGTCCTTGTCATCCCAAAGCTCCATGACCCTTGTATTCACAGTGCTCCGTGATGCTTGTCATCACAGTGCTCCATGACACCTGTCATCACAATGCTCCATGCCTTTGTCAGCAAACTGCTATATGACATTGTCATTACAATGCTCTACGTGTTTGTCATCACAATCCTCCATGAACCTTGGGATCACATTGCTTAAGGCCCTTGTCATCACAATGCTCCATGCTCCTTGAAATCAAAAAGATCCATGACCTCTGTCATCACAATGCTCCAATCCCTTGTGATCACAATGTTCCATAAGACTTGTCATCACAACGCTCCATGATTCCTGTCATCACAATATTCCATGCCGTTTTCATCACAATGCTCCATGACCTTTGTCATCACAATTCTCAATACACTTGTCATCACAATGCTCCCTGACACTTGTCGTCAGAATGTTCCTTGAACACTGTCACGAAAAGGCTCCATGCCTTTTTCATCACAATGCCCCATGTCGTTTTCATCACAATGATACATGCCATTGTCATCAATATACTCCACCAGCTTGTCATCAGAATGTTCCATGACACTTGTCATCATAAATCTCCATGTACCTCTCAGCACAATGCACCCTGACCCTTGTTATCACAATGCTCCAAGCCATTGTCATCACAATGCTCCATTACCTTTGTCATCCGAATCCTCCATGACACTTGGCATCACAATGCTCCATGCCATTGTCATCACAATGCGCCATTCCAACTGTCATCACAATAATCCATGAAATTTATTAAACCAATGTTCCATGCCCTTGTCATCACAATGTTCCACGGCCTTGTCATCACAAGGCTACATGACACTTCTCATCACAAGGCTCAAGACCCCTGTAATCACAATGCTGAAGACCCCTGTAATCACAATGTTCCATGCACTTGTCACCACAAAGCTCCTTGACGCATATCATCAGAATGTTCCATGGCCTTCACATCACAATGCTCCATGCCCTTGTCATCACAATGCTCCACGACCCCTGTAATCACAATACTCCATGCCCCTTTTCATCTCAATGCTCCATGAACCCTGTCATCACAATGCACAATGCATATCATAATAATGCTTCAGGCTATTGTCATCACAATGAAATCAATATGCTCCATGACCTCTGTCATCATAATACTCCAAACCCTTGAGATCACAATGTTCCATAACACTTATCATCACAACACCCTATGACGCTCATCATCACAATTATCCATGGTCTTCTCATCAAAATGCTCCGTGATCTTTGTCATCACAATGCTCAATAAACTTGTCATCACAATGCTCCCTGACATTTGTCATCAGTATGCTCCTCAAAACCTGTCATGACAAGGATCCATGCCTTTTTCATCACAATTATCCATGCCCTTTTCATTACAATGCTCCAAGACCCCTGTAATCACATAGCTCCATGACCTTGTCATCACAAAGCTCCATGACGCATGTCATCAGAATGCTCCATGGCAATCTCCTCACAATGCTCCATGTCATTGTCATCACAATGCTCCATGTACCCTCTCATCACATTGCTCCATGCCCTTGTCATTACAATCCTCCATGAACCATGTATCACAGTGTTCCGTGCCCTTGTCATCAAAATGCTCCATGCCCTTGTTATCACAGTGCTTCAAGACCCCTGTAATCACAATGCTCCTTGCCCTTGTCATCACAATTCTCCATGACGCATGTCATCAGAATGCTCCATGGCCTTCTCATCACAATGATCCATGCCCTTGTCATCACAATGCTCTAAGACCCCTATAATCACAATGCTCCATGCCCCGTTTCAACAGAATGCTCCATGAGACTTCTAATCAAAAGGCTCCATGGTCTTCTCATCACAATGCTTTAGGAACTTGTCATCACCATGCTCCATTCCCTTGTCATCACAATGCTCCATGACCACTGTCATCACAATACTCCATGAATATTTTCAGCCAAATGCTCCATGACATTATCATCACAATGCTACATGCACATATCATCCGAATGTTCGATGACCACTGACATCACAATATTCCATAACACCTGTCATCAAAATGCTCCATGACCATTTTCATCAAAATGCTCCATGACCCCTGACATCACAATGTTCCATAACACCTGTCATCAAAATGTTCCATGACACATTTCATCAAATTGCTCAATGACCCTGTCATCAAAATGCTCCCTGCCCTTCTCATCACAATGCACAAAGCCCTTACCATCAAAATGCTCCATGACCTTTGTACTCACAATTCTCAATACACTTGTCATCACAATGCTCCCTGACACTTGTCGTTACAATGCTCCTTGAACCCTGTCATGAAAAGGCTCCATGACTTTTTCATCGCAATGCCCCATGCCGTTTTCATCAAAATGCTCCATGCCATTGTCATCAAAATACTGCAAAAGCTTGCCATCAGATTGTTCCATGACCCTTGTCATCACAAATCTCTATTCACTTGTCAGCATAATGCTCCCTGACCATTGTCATTACAATGCTCCAAGCCATTTTCATCACAATGCTCCATTAAATTTGTCATCAGAATGCTCCATGAGATTTGGCATCAAAATGCTCCATGCCATTGTCATCACAATGCGCCAAGACATATGTCATCACAATGCTCCCTGACACCTGTCTTACAATACTGCATGACCTGGTCATCACAATGCGCCATTCCAACGATCATCACAATAATCCATAAAACTGAATAGACCACTGTTCCATGCCCTTGTCATCACAATGCTCCATGCCCTTGTTATCACAATGCTCCATGACCCCTGTCATCACAATGCTCCATGACGCCAGTCATCACAATGCTTCATGAACTTTGTCATCACAATTGTCCATGTCCTCGTCATCAACAGTCTCTGTGACCTTTTTAACCACAATGCTCCATGAACTTTTCATCACAATGCTCTTTGACCCTTGTCATCAAAATGCTCTATGCCTTTCTCAGCACAATGCTCCATGACACTCGTCAACACAATGCTCCATGCGCTTGTCAGCACAATGCTCCATGACACATGTCATCACAATGCACCATGTGCTTGTCATCACAATGCTCCACAAAATTGTCATCACAATGCGCCATAAAATTTGTCATCACATTGCTCCATGCACTTCTCATCAAAATGCTCTCTCACCACTGATATCACAATGCTACATCACTATTTGTCACAGTACTCCCTCACCCCGGTCATCACAATGTTCCATGACACCTGTCAACACAATGCTACATGCACTTATCATCACAGTATTCGATGACCCCTGACACTACAATGTTCCATAACACCTGTCATCAAAATGCTCCATGACACCTGACATTACAGTGTTCCATAACACCTGTCATCAAAATGTTCCATGACACTTTTCATCAAATTGCTCCATGACCCTGTCATCAAAATGTTCCCTGCCCTTCTCATCACAATGCACAATGCACTTGCCATCAAAATGCTCCATGACCTTTGTCATCACAAAGATCCTTGACCCTTGGCATCACAGTGCTCCAAGTCATTGTCATCCCAATGCTCCATGAACGCTGTAATCACATTGCTCCATGCCCTTGTCATCACAATGCTCCATGACACATGTAATCACAATGTCCCATGACCTCTGTCATCACAATGCTCCGTGACTCCAGTCATCACAATGCTTCATAACGTTTGTCATCACAATATTCCATGACCCTGTCATCACAGTGCTACATCCCCTTATCATCACAATGTTCCATGACCCCTGACATCACAATGTTCCATAACCCCTGTCATCAAAATGCTCCATGACCCTTTTCATCCCAAAGCTCCAAGACCCCTGACATCACAATGTTCTATAACCCCATCCATCAAAATGTTCCATTACACTTTTCATCAAATTGCTGCCTGACCTGGTCATCAAAATGCTCCCTGCCATTCTCATCACAATGCACTATGCCCTTGTCATCAAAATGCTCCATGACTTGTCATCACAAATCTCCATGACCCTTGGCATCACAATGCTCCATGTCATTGTCATCACAATGCTCCATGAAGACTCTCATAATATTGCTCAATGCCCTTCTCATCACAAAGCTCCATGACACTTGTCATCACAATGCTCGATGCCCTTCTCATCACAATGCTCCATGCCCTTGTCATTACATTCCTGCATGACCCATGTATCATAGAGTTCCATACCCTTGTCATCACAATGCACCATGCCCACTCTCATCACAATAATCCATGAAACATTTCAGACCAATGTTCCATGCCCTTCTCATCACAATGCACCAATACCTCTGTCATAACAATGCACCATGACCCCTGCCATCACAATGTTCCACAGCCTAGTCATCACAAGGTTCCATGACACTTGTCATCACAGTGCTGAAGTCCCCTGTAATCACAATGCTCCATGCCCTTGTCATCACAAAGCTCCATGATGCATGTCATCAGAATGTTCCATGGCCTTCTCATCACAGTGATCCATGCCCTTGTCATCACAATGCTCCAAGACCCCTGTAAACACAATGCTCCATGCCCCTTTTCATCTCAATGCACCATTAACCCTGTCATCACAATGCACCATGCCCATCATCATAATGCTTCAGGCTATTGTCATCACAATGAAATCAATATTCTCCATGACCTCTGTCATCATAATGCTCCAAACCCTTGTGATCACAATGTTCCATAACACTTATCATCACAACACCCCATGACGCTCATCATCGCAGTTATCCATGGTCTTCTCATCACAATGTTCCATGATATTTGTCATCACAATGCTCAATACACTTGTCATCACAATGCTCCCTGACACTTGTCGTCAGTATGCTCCTTGAACCCTGTCATGACAAGGCTCCATACCTTTGTCATCACAATAATCCATGCCCTTTTCATCACAATGCTCCAAGATCCCTGTAATCACAATGCTCCATGCTCTTGTCATCAAAATGCTCCATGACACATGTCATCAGAATGCTTCATGGCCTTCTCATCACAATGCTCCAAGTCATTGTCATCACAATGCTCCATGAACGCTCTCATCACATTGCTCCATGCACTTGTCTTCACAAAGCACCATGACACATGTCATCAGAATGCTCCATGACCCCTGCCATCACGATTTTCCATGGCCTTGTCATCACAAGGCTCCATCACCCTTCTCATCACAATGCTCCAAGTACCCTGTAATCACAGTGCTCTATGCCCCTTTTCATTTCAATGATCCATGAACCCTGTCATCACAATGCACCATGCCTATCATCATAATGCTTCATGCTATTGTCATCACAAAGAAATCAAAATGCTCCATGACCTCTGTCATAGCAATGTTCAAAACGCTTGTGATCACAATATTCCATAACACTTGTCATCACAATGACCCATGACGCTCGTCATCACAATTATCCATGGACTTCTCATCACAATGTTCCATGACCTTTGTCATCACAATGCTCAATACACTTGTCATCACAATTCTCCCTGACACTTGTTTTCTGTATGCTCCTTGAAACCTGTCATGACAATGCTCCATGACTTTTTCATCACTATGATCCATGCCCTTTTCTTCACAATGCTTCAAGACCCCTGTAATCACAATGCTCCATGCCCTTGTCATCACAAAGCTCAATGGCACATGTCATCAGAATGCTCCTTGGCCTTCTGCTCACAATGCTCCATGCCCTTTTCATCACAATGTGGCAAGATCCCTGTAATCACAATGCTCCATGCCCTTTTTCATCTGTATGCTACATGAGACTTGTCATCACAAAGCTCCATGGTTTTCTCATCACAATGCTCCAGGATCTTGTCATCACAATGCTTCACGACCTTGTCCTGAAAATTCTCAATGGCCCTTGTCATCATAATGCTCTAAGCCCTAGTCATCACAATGCTCCATTATATTTGTCATCAAAATCCTCCATTACATTTGGCATCACAATACTCCCTGCCATTGTCATCGCAATGGACCATGACATATGTCATCACAATGCTCCCTGACACCTGTCTTCACAATACTCCATGAGCATCTCTTCACAATGCTCCATGCCATTGTCATCACCATGCACTATGTCCAATATCATCACAATAATCTATGAAATTTTTCAGACCAATGCTCCATGCCACGGGCATAACAAAGCTTCATGTCCCTGTCATCACAATGCTCCATGCCCTTGTCATCACAATGCTCTATGAATTTTCATCACAAAGCTCCATGACCCATGACCCATGAATCAAAGTGTTCCGTGCCCTTGTCATCACAATGCACCATGCCACTCTCATCCCAATAATCCATGAAATATTTCAGACCAATGCTCCATGCCCTTCTCATCAAAATGCTCCATTACCCCTGTCATAACAATGCTCCATGACCCGTGCCATCACAATGTTACACGGCATTGTCATCACAAGCCTCCATGACACTTGTCATCACAATGCCCCATGACGCTCGTCATCACAATTATCCATGGTCTTCTCATCACAATATTCCATGATCTTTGTCATCACAATGCTCAAAACACTTGTCATCACAATGCTCCCTGACAGTTGTCGTCTGTAAGCTCCGTGAACCATGTCATGTCAAGGCTTCATGCCTTTTTCATCAATATAATCCATGCCCTTTTCATCACAATGCTCCAAGATCCCTGTAATCACAATGCTCCATGCCCTTGTCATCACATAGCTCCATGACACATGTCTCCAGAATGCTCCATGGCCTTCTCATAACCATGATTCATGCCCTTGTCATCACAATGCTCCAAGACCCCTGTAATCACAATGCTCCATGCCCCTTTTCAACAGAATGCTCCATGAGATTTCTCATCAAATGTCTCCATGGTCTTCTCATCACAATGCTCCAGGACATTGTCAACAGCATGCTCCATTCACTTGTCATCGCAATGCTCCATGACCAATATCATCACAATTCTCCATGACCACTGTCATCACAACACTCCATGACACCTGACACCACAGTGATCCGAGACTCTTGTCCTCACAAAGCTCCATTCCCTAGTCATCACAATGCTCCATGACACTTGTCATCACAATGATCCATGCACTTGTCATCCCAATGCTCCATAACCCCTGTATTCACAATGCTCCATGATGCTTGTCATCACAGTGCTCCATGACACCTGTCATCACAATGCTCCATGCCTTTGTCAGCAAAATGCTACATGACCTTGTCATTACAATTTTCTATGTGCTTGTCATCACAATACTCCATTTCCATTGTCATCACAATCCTCCATGAACCTTGGGATCACATTGCTTCATTCCCTTGTCATCACAATGTTCCATGCTCCTTGAAATCAAAATGATCCATGACCTCTGTCATCACAATGCTCCAAGCCCTTGTGATCCCAATGTTCCATAACACTTGTCATCACAATGCTCCATGATGCCTGTCATCACAATACTCCATGCCCCTTTCATCACAATGCTCCATGACCTTTGTCATCACCATGCTCAATACACTTGTCATCACAATGCTCCCTGACACTTGTCATCACAATGCTCCAAGCCATTGTCATCACAATGCTCCATGCCCTTGTTGTCACAATGCTCCATGACCCCTGTCATCACAATGCTCCGTGACTCCAGTCATCACAATGCTTCATGACCTTTGTCATCACAATGGTCCATGCCCTCGTCATCAACAGTCTCTGTGACCTTTTTAACCACAATGCTTCATGAACTTTTCATCACAATGCTGTTTGACCTTTGTCATCAATATGCTCTATGCCTTTCTCAGCAAAATGCTCCATGACCCTTGTCATCACAATGCTCCATAACACCTGTCATCAATGTGCTCCATGACACTTTTCATCAAAATGCTCCATGACCCCTGACATCACAATGTTCCATAACACCTGTCATCAAAATGTTCCATGACACTTTTCATCAAATTGCTCCTTTACCCTGTCATCACAAAGCTCCCAGCCCTTCCCATCAAAATGCACAGCGTCCTTGCCATCAAAATGCTCCAGGACCTTTCTCGTCACAAAGATCCATGACCCTTGGCATCACAATGTTCCATGTCATTGTCATCAAAATGCTCCATGAACACTCTCATCACATTGCTCCATGCACTTGTCTTCACAAAGCTCCATGACACATGTCATCAGAATGATCCATGGCCTTCTCATCACAATTATCCATGCCTTTGCCATCACAATGCTCCATAAAACCTGTCATAACAATGCTCCATGACACCTGCCATCACGATGTTCCATGGCCTTGTCATCACAAGGCTCCATGACCCTTCTCATCACAATGCTCCAAGAACCCTGTAATCACAATGCACTATGCCCCTTTTCATTTCAATGATCCATGAACCCTGTCATCACAATGCACCATGCCTATCATCATAATGCTTCATGCTATTGTCATCACAAAGAAATCAAAATGCTCCATGACCTCTGTCATAGCAATGTTCAAAACGCTTGTGATCACAATATTCCATAACACTTGTCATCACAATGACCCATGACGCTCGTCATCACAATTATCCATGGACTTCTCATCACAATGTTCCATGACCTTTGTCATCACAATGCTCAATACACTTGTCATCACAATTCTCCCTGACACTTGTTTTCTGTATGCTCCTTGAAACCTGTCATGACAATGCTCCATGACTTTTTCATCACTATGATCCATGCCCTTTTCTTCACAATGCTTCAAGACCCCTGTAATCACAATGCTCCATGCCCTTGTCATCACAAAGCTCAATGACACATGTCATCAGAATGCACCTTGGCCTTCTGCTCACAATGCTCCATGCCCTTTTCATCACAATGTGGCAAGATCCCTGTAATCACAATGCTCCATGCCCTTTTTCATCTGTATGCTACATGAGACTTGTCATCACAAAGCTCCATGGTTTTCTCATCACAATGCTCCAGGATCTTGTCATCACAATGCTTCACGACCTTGTCCTGAAAATTCTCAATGGCCCTTGTCATCATAATGCTCTAAGCCCTAGTCATCACAATGCTCCATTATATTTGTCATCAAAATCCTCCATTACATTTGGCATCACAATACTCCCTGCCATTGTCATCGCAATGGACCATGACATATGTCATCACAATGCTCCCTGACACCTGTCTTCACAATACTCCATGAGCATCTCTTCACAATGCTCCATGCCATTGTCATCACCATGCACTATGTCCAATATCATCACAATAATCTATGAAATTTTTCAGACCAATGCTCCATGCCACGGGCATAACAAAGCTTCATGTCCCTGTCATCACAATGCTCCATGCCCTTGTCATCACAATGCTCTATGAATTTTCATCACAAAGCTCCATGACCCATGACCCATGAATCAAAGTGTTCCGTGCCCTTGTCATCACAATGCACCATGCCACTCTCATCCCAATAATCCATGAAATATTTCAGACCAATGCTCCATGCCCTTCTCATCAAAATGCTCCATTACCCCTGTCATAACAATGCTCCATGACCCGTGCCATCACAATGTTACACGGCGTTGTCATCACAAGCCTCCATGACACTTGTCATCACAATGCCCCATGACGCTCGTCATCACAATTATCCATGGTCTTCTCATCACAATATTCCATGATCTTTGTCATCACAATGCTCAAAACACTTGTCATCACAATGCTCCCTGACAGTTGTCGTCTGTAAGCTCCGTGAACCATGTCATGTCAAGGCTTCATGCCTTTTTCATCAATATAATCCATGCCCTTTTCATCACAATGCTCCAAGATCCCTGTAATCACAATGCTCCATGCCCTTGTCATCACATAGCTCCATGACACATGTCTCCAGAATGCTCCATGGCCTTCTCATAACCATGATTCATGCCCTTGTCATCACAATGCTCCAAGACCCCTGTAATCACAATGCTCCATGCCCCTTTTCAACAGAATGCTCCATGAGATTTCTCATCAAATGTCTCCATGGTCTTCTCATCACAATGCTCCAGGACATTGTCAACAGCATGCTCCATTCACTTGTCATCGCAATGCTCCATGACCAATATCATCACAATTCTCCATGACCACTGTCATCACAACACTCCATGACACCTGACACCACAGTGATCCGAGACTCTTGTCCTCACAAAGCTCCATTCCCTAGTCATCACAATGCTCCATGACACTTGTCATCACAATGATCCATGCACTTGTCATCCCAATGCTCCATAACCCCTGTATTCACAATGCTCCATGATGCTTGTCATCACAGTGCTCCATGACACCTGTCATCACAATGCTCCATGCCTTTGTCAGCAAAATGCTACATGACCTTGTCATTACAATTTTCTATGTGCTTGTCATCACAATACTCCATTTCCATTGTCATCACAATCCTCCATGAACCTTGGGATCACATTGCTTCATTCCCTTGTCATCACAATGTTCCATGCTCCTTGAAATCAAAATGATCCATGACCTCTGTCATCACAATGCTCCAAGCCCTTGTGATCCCAATGTTCCATAACACTTGTCATCACAATGCTCCATGATGCCTGTCATCACAATACTCCATGCCCCTTTCATCACAATGCTCCATGACCTTTGTCATCACCATGCTCAATACACTTGTCATCACAATGCTCCCTGACACTTGTCATCACAATGCTCCAAGCCATTGTCATCACAATGCTCCATTACCTTTGTCATCAGAATCCTCCATGACACTTGGCATCACAATGCTCCATGCCATTGTCATCACAATGGGCCATTACATATGTCATCACAATGCTCCCTGACACCTGTCCTCACAATACTGCATGACCTGGTCATCACAATGCTCCATGCCCTTGTCATCACAATGCGCCATTCCAACTCTCATCGCAATAATCCATGAAACTTATTAGACCAATGTTCCATGCCCTTGTCATCACAATGCTCCATGCCCTTGTTGTCACAATGCTCCATGACCCCTGTCATCACAATGCTCCGTGACTCCAGTCATCACAATGCTTCATGACCTTTGTCATCACAATGGTCCATGCCCTCGTCATCAACAGTCTCTGTGACCTTTTTAACCACAATGCTTCATGAACTTTTCATCACAATGCTGTTTGACCTTTGTCATCAATATGCTCTATGCCTTTCTCAGCACAATGCTCCATGACCCTTGTCATCACAATGCTCCATGCGCTTGTCAGCACAATGCTCCATGAAACAGGTCATCACAATGCGCCATGCGCTTTTCATCACAGTGCTCCACCATCTTGTCATCACAATGCTCCATAAACCTTGTCATCACAATGCTCCATGCACTTCTCATCAAAATGCTCTCTCACCACTGATATCACAATGCTACATCACTATTTGTCACAATACTCCCTCACGCCTGTCATCACAATGTTCCATGACTCCTGTCATCACAATGCTACATGCACTTATCATCACAATGTTCGATGACCCCTGACATCACAATGTTCCATAACACCTGTCATCAATGTGCTCCATGACACTTTTCATCAAAATGCTCCATGACCCCTGACATCACAATGTTCCATAACACCTGTCATCAAAATGTTCCATGACACTTTTCATCAAATTGCTCCTTTACCCTGTCATCACAAAGCTCCCAGCCCTTCCCATCAAAATGCACAGCGTCCTTGCCATCAAAATGCTCCAGGACCTTTCTCGTCACAAAGATCCATGACCCTTGGCATCACAATGTTCCATGTCATTGTCATCAAAATGCTCCATGAACACTCTCATCACATTGCTCCATGCACTTGTCTTCACAAAGCTCCATGACACATGTCATCAGAATGATCCATGGCCTTCTCATCACAATTATCCATGCCTTTGCCATCACAATGCTCCATAAAACCTGTCATAACAATGCTCCATGACACCTGCCATCACGATGTTCCATGGCCTTGTCATCACAAGGCTCCATGACCCTTCTCATCACAATGCTCCAAGAACCCTGTAATCACAATGCACTATGCCCATTTTCATATCAATGATCCATGAAACCTGTCATCACAGTGCACCATGCCCATCATCATGCTTCATGCTATTGTCATCATAATGAAATCAAAATGATCCATGATCTCTGTCATAACAATGTTCCATACCATTGTGATCACAATATTTCATAACACTTGTCATAACAATGCCATATGACGCTCGTCATCACAATTATCCATGGTTTGTCATCACAATGCTCCATGACTTTTGTCATCACAATCCTCAATACACTTGTCATCAAAATGCTCCCTGACACTTGTTGTCTGTATGCTCTTTGAACCCTGTCATGACAAGGCTCCATGCCTTTTTCATCACAATGCTCCAAGACCCCTGTAATCACAATGTTCCTTGCCCTTGTCATCACAAACTCAATGACACAGGTCATCAGAATGCTCCTTGGCCTTCTGCTTACAATGCTCCATGCCCTTGTCATCACAATGTGCCAAGACCCCTGTAATCACAATGCTCCATGCCCCTTTTCATCAGTATGCTCCATGAGACTTTTCATCACAAGGCTCCATGATTTTCTCAACACAAGGCTCCAGGACCTTGTCATCACAATGCTTCACGACCTTGTCCTGAAAATTCTCAATGGCCCTTGTCATCATAATGCTCCAATCCCTAGTCATCACAATGCTCCTTTATATTTGTCATCACAATCCTCCATTATATTTGTCATCACAGTACTCCCTGCCATTGTCATCGCAATGGACCATGACATATGTCATCACAATGCTCCCTGAGACCTGTCTTCACAATACTCCATGACCTTCTCTTCACAATGATACATGCCCTTGTCATCACAATGGACCCTGTCCAATGTCATCACAATAATCTATGAAAATTGTCAGACCAATGCTCCATGCCCCTGTCATCACAATGCTCCATCCCCTTGTCATCACAATGCTCCATGACTTGTCATCACAAAGCTCCATGACACATGCCCCATGTATCACAGTGTCCCGTGCCCTTGTCATCACAATGCTCCATGCCCACTCACATCACAATCATCCATGAAACATTTCAGACCAATGTTCCATGCCCTCTCTCATCACAATCATCCATGAAATATTTCAGACCAATATTCCATGCCCTTCTCATCACAGTGCTCCATTACCTCTGTCATAACAATGCACCATGACACCTGCCATCACTATGTTCCACGGCCTAATCATCAAAAGGTTCCATGACACTTGACCCACAATGCTGAAGACCCCAGTAATCACAATGCTCCATGACCTTGTCATCACAAAGCTCCATGACGTATGTCATCAGAATATTCCATGGCCTTCTCATCACAATGCTCCATGCCCTTGACATCACATTGCTCCAAGACCCCTGTAAACACAATGCTCCATGTCCCTTTTCATCTCAATGCTCCATGAACCCTGTCATCACAATGCACCATGCCCATCATCATAATGCTTCAGGCTATTATCATCACAATGAAATCAATACTCTCCATGACCTCTGTCATCATAACGCTCCAAACCCTTGTGATCACAATGTTCCATAAAACTTATCATCACAACACCCCATGACGCTCATCATCACAAATATCCATGGTCTTCTCATCACAATGCTCCATGATCTTTGTCATCACAATGCTCAATACACTTGTCATCACAATGCTCCCTGACACTTGTCGTCAGTATGCTCCTTGAACCCTGTCATGACAAGGCTCCATGCCTTTTTCATCACAATAATCCATGCCCTTTTCATCACAATGCTCCAAGATCCCTGTAATCACAATGCTCCATGCCCTTGTCATCAAAAAGCTCCATGACACATGTCATCAGAATGCTCCTTCGTCTTCTCCTCACAATGCTCCATGCCCTTGTCATCACAATGTTCCAAGACCCCTGTAATCACAATGCTCCATGCCCCTTTTCTTCAGTAAGCTCCATGAGACTTGTCATCACAAGGCTCCATGGTTTTCTCATCACAATGCTCCAGGACATTGTCATCACAATGCTTCACGACTTTGTCATTAAAATTTTCAATGGCCCTTGTCATCATAATGCTCCAAGCACTAACCATCACCATGTTCCATTATATTTGTCATCACATTCCTCCATTATATTTGGCATCACAATGCTCCATGCCATTGCCATCGCAATGGACCATGACATATATCATCACAATGCTCCCTGACAGCTGTCTTCACAATACTCCATGACCCTCTCATCACAATGCTCCATGCCCTTGTCATCACAATGCACCATGCCCACTGTCATCACAATAATCTATGAAATTTGTCAGACCAATGCTCCATGCCCCTGTCATCACAATGCTCCATGTCCTAGTCATCACAATGCTCCATTATCCCTGTCATCACAATGCTCCTTGACTCCAGTCATCACAATGCTTCATAACGTTTGTCATCACAATGGTCCATGCCCACATCATCACAAGGCTCTCTGACCTTTGTAACCACAATGCTCCATGAACTTTTCATCACAATTCTCTGTGACCTTTGTCATCACAATGCTCCATGTCTTTGTCAGAACAATGCTCCATGACCCTTGTCATCACAATGTGCCACAATCATTTCATCACAACGGTCCACAACCTTGTCATGGCATTGTTCCATAATGTTTGTAATCACAATGGTCCATGCACTTCTCATCAAAATGCTCTCTCACTAGAGATATCACAATGTTCCATCACTAGTCATCACAATATTCCCTCACCCCTGTAATCACAATGTTCCATGACCCTGTCATAACAATGCTACATCCACTTATCATCACAATGTTCCATGACCCCTAACATCACAATATTCCATATACCCTATCGTCAAAATGCTCCATGACCCTTTTCATCCCAAAGCTCCAAGACCCCTGACATCACAATGTTCTATAACCCCTGCCATCAAAATGTTCCATTAGAATTTTCATCAAATTGCTGCATGACCCGGTCATCGAAATGCTCCCTGCCCTTCCAATAACAATGCA
Source organism: Mesoplodon mirus (assembly GCF_964341445.2). NCBI lineage: Eukaryota > Metazoa > Chordata > Mammalia > Artiodactyla > Ziphiidae > Mesoplodon > Mesoplodon mirus. Next base: position 21,660 of record NW_028295253.1, read on the forward strand.
CCATGCCCTTGTCATCAAAATGCTCCATGACTTGTCATCACTAAGCTCCATGACCCTTGGCATCACAATGCTCCATGTCATTGTCATCACAATGCTCCATGAACACTCTCATAACATTGCTCAATGCCCTTGTCATCACAAAGCTCCATGACACTTGTCATCACAATGCTCGATGCCCTTCTCATCACAATGATCCATGCCATTGTCATTACAATCCTGCATGACCCATGTATCATAGTGTTCCGTACCCTTGTCATCACAATGTTCCATGCCCACTCTCATCACAAAAATCCATGAAACATTTCAGACCAATGTTCCATGCCCTTCTCATCACAATGCTTCATTACCTCTGTTATAACAATGCACCATGACCCCTGCCATCAATATGTTCCACGGCTTAGTCATCACTAGGTTCCATGACACTTGTCACCACAATGCTGAAGACCCCTGTAATCACAATGCTCCATGCCCTTGTAATCACAAAGCTCCATGACGCATGTCATCAGAATATTCCATAGACTTCTCATCACAGTGCTCCATGCCCTTGTCATCACAATGCTCCAAGACCACTGTAAACACAATGCTCTGTGTTCCTTTTCATCTCAATGCTCCGTGAACCCTGTCATCACAATGCACCATGCTCATCATCATAATGCTTCAGGCTATTATCATCAAAATGAAATCAATATTCTCCATGACCTCTGTCATCATAATGCTCCAAACCCTTTTGATCACAATGTTCCATAACACTTATCATCACAACACCCCATGACGCTCATCAACACAATTATCCATGGTCTTCTCATCACAAAGCTCCATGAGCTTTGTCATCACAATGCTCCCTGACACTTGTCGTCAGTATGCTGGTTGAACCCTGTCATGAAAAGGCTCCATGCCTTTTTCATCAAAATAATCCATGCCCTTTTCATCACAATGCTCCAAGATCCCTGTAATCACAATGATCCTTGCCCTTCTCATCAAAAAGCTCCATGACGCATGTCATCAGAATGCTCCTTGGTCTTCTCCTCACAATGCTCCATGCCCTTGTCATCACAATGTTCCAAGACCCCTGTAATCACAATGCTCCATGCCCCTTTTCATCATTATGCACCATGAGGCTTTTCATCACAAGTCTCCATGGTTTTCTCATCACAATGCTCCAGGAACTTGTCATCACAATGCTTCACGACCTTGTCATTAAAATTTTCAATGGCCCTTGTCATCACAATAATCCATCATGCCAAGGATGCCAAGGGTACATTTTCAGCCCAAAGCTCCACGACCTACTCATCACAATGCTCCAAGGCCAATATCATCACAATTCTCCATGACCACTGTCATCACAGCACTCCATGACACCTGACAACACAATGATCCGGCACTCTGGTCATCACAATGCACCATTCCCTAGTCATCACAATGCTCCATGACCCCTGTCATCACAACACTCCATGAATATTTTCATCCCAGTGCTCCAAGACCCTTATCATCACAATGATCCATGCCCTTGTCATCCCAATGCTCCATGAACCCTGTATTCACAATGCTCCGTGACGCTTGTCATCACAGTGCCCCATGACACATGTCATCACAATGCTCCATGCCTTTGTCAGAAAAATGCTACATGACATTGTCATTGCAATGCTCTATGCGCTTGTCATCAGAATACACTTTTTCCATTTTCATAACAATCCTCCATGAAACTTGGGATCACATTGCTTCATGCCCCTGTCATCACAATGTTCCATGCTCCTTGAAATCAAAATGATCCATGACCTCTGTCATCACAAAGATCCAAACCCATGTGATCACAATGTTCCATAAGACTTGTCATCACAATGCTCCATGATGCCTGTCATCACAATACTCCATGCCCTTTTCATCACAATGCTCCATGACCTTTTTCAGCACAATTCTCAATACACTTGCCATCACAATGCTCCCTGACTCTTGTCATCAGAATGCTCCTTGAAACCTGTCACGAAAAGGCTCCATGTCTCTTTCATCACAAGGCCCCTTGCCATTTTCACCACAATGCTCCATGCCATTGTCATCAAAATACTCCACAAGCTTATCATCAGAATGCTCCATGACCCTTGTCATCACCATTCTCCATGAACTTGTCAGCACAATGCTCCCTGACCCTTGTCATCACAATGCTCCAAGCCATTGTCTTCACAATGCTCCATTACCTTTGTCTACAGAATCCTCCATGACACTTGGCATCACAATGCTCCATGCCATTATCATCACAATGGGCCATTACATATGTCATCACAATGCTCCCTGACACCTGTCTTCACAATAATGCATGATCTGGTCATCACAATGTTCCATGCCCTTGTCATCACAATGTGCCATTCCAAACGTCATCGCAATAATCCATGAAACTTATTAGACCAATATTCCATGCCCTTGTCATCACAGTGCTCCATGCCCTTGTTATCACAATCCTCCATGACTCCTGTCATCACAATGCTACATGCACTTGTCATCACAATGTTCGATGACCCCTGACATCAGAATGTTCCATAACACCTGTCATCAAAATGTTCCATGACACTTTTCATCCAGTTGCTCCATGACCCTGTTATCACATTTCTCCCTGACCTTCTCATCACAATGCACAACGCCCTTGCCATCAAAATGCTCCATGACTTTTGTCATCACAAAGATCCATGACCCTTGGCATCACAATGCTCCATGTCATTGTCATCGCAATGGACCATGTCATATGTCATCACAATGTTCCCTGACACCTGTCTTCACAATACTCCATGACCTTCTCATCACAATGCTCCATGTCCTTGTTATCACAATGCACCATGCCCACTGTCATCACAATAATCTATGAGACTTGTCAGACCAATGCTCCATGCCCCTGTCATCACAATGCTCCATGCCCTGGTCCTCACAATGCTCCATGACCCCTGTCATCACAACGCTCCGTGACTCCAGTTATCACAATGCTTCATAACGTTTGTCATCACAATGTTCCATGCCCGACTCATCACAAGGCTCTGTGACCTTTGTAACTACAATGCTCCATGAACTTTTCATCACAATTCTCTGTGACCCTTGTCATCACAATGCTGCATGTCTTTGTCAGAACAATGCTCCATGACCATTGTCATCACAATGTGCCACGTGCATTTCATCACAACGGTCCACAATCTTTTCATTGCAATTCTACATAAACATTGTAATCACAATGCTCCATGCACTTCTCATCAAAATGCTCTCTCACCAGAGATATCACAGTGTTCCATCATTAGTCATCACAATACTCCCTCACCCCTGTAATCACAATATTCCATGACCCTGTCATCACAATGCTACATCCACTTATTATCACAATGTTCCATGACCCCTGACATCACAATGTTCCATAACCCCTGTCATCTAAATGCTCCATGACCCTTTTCATTCCAAAGCTCCAAGACCACTGACATCACATTGTTCTATAACCCCTGCCATCAAAATGTTCCATTACACTTTTCATCAAATTGCTGCATGACCCGGTCATCAAAATGCTCCCTGCCCTTCTCATCACAATGCACCATGCCCTTGTCATCAAAATGCTCCATGACTTGTCATCACAAAGATCCATGACACTTGGCATCACAATGCTCCATGTCATCGTCATCACAATGCTCCATGAAAACTCTCGTAACATTGCTCAATGCCCTTGTCATCACAAAGCTCCATGATACTTGTCATCACAATGCTAGATGCCCTTCTCATCACAATGCTCCATTCCCTTGTCATTACAATCCTGCATGACCCATGTAACATAGTGTTCCGTACCCTTGTCATCACAGTGCTCCATGCCCACTCACATCACAATAATCCATGAAACATTTCAGACCTATATTCCATTCCCTTCTCATCACAATGCTCCATTACCCCTTTCATAACAATGCACCATGACCCCCACCATCACAGTGTTCCACGGCATAGTCATCACATGGTTCAATGACAGTTGTCATCACAATTCTCAAAACCCCTGAAATCACAATGCTCCATGCCCTTGTCATCACAATGCTCCAAGCCATTGTCATCACAATGCTCCATTACCTTTTTCATCAGAATCCTCTATGACACTTGGCATTTCAATGCTCCATGCCATTGTCATCACTATGGGCCATGACATATGTCATCACAATGCTCCCTGACACCTGTCTTCACCATACTGCATGATCTGGTCATCACAATGATCCATGCCCTTGTCATCACATTGCACCATTCCAACTCTCATCGCAATAATTCATGAAACTTATTAGACCAATGTTCCATGCCCTTGTCATCACCAAGCTCCATGCCCTTGTTATCACAATGCTCCATGACTCCAGTCATCACAATTCTTCATGAACTTTGTCATCAGAATGGTCCATGTCCTCGTCATCAACTGTCTCTGTGACATTTTTAACAACAATGCTCCATGAATTTTCATCACAATGCTCTTTGACCGTTGTCATCAAAATGCTCTATGCCTTTCTCAGCACAATGCTCCATGACCCTTGTCATCACAATGCTCCATGCGCTTGTCAGCACAATGCTCCATGACACATGTCATCACAATGAACCATGCGCTTGTCATCACAGTGCTCCACAATTTTGTCATCACAATGCTCCATGCACTTCTCATCAAAATGCTCTCTCACCACTGATATCACAATGGTACATCAGTATTTGTCACAGTACTCCCTCATCCCTGTAATCACAATGTTCCATGACTCCTGTCATCACAATGCTACATGAACTTATCATCACAATGTTCGATGACCCCTGACATCAAAATGTTCCATAACATCTTTCATCAAAATGCTCCATGACCCTTTTCATCAAAATGCTCCATGACCCCTGACATCACAATGTTCCATAACACCTGTCTTCAAAATGTTCCATGACACATTTCATCAAATTGATCCATGACCCTGTCATCACAATGTTCCCTGCCCTTCTCATCACAATGCACAACGCACTTGCCATCAAAATGCTCCATGACCTTTGTCATCACAAAGATCCTTGACCCTTGGAATCACAATGCTCCATGAACACTCTCATCACATTGCTCCATGCCCTTGTCATTACAAAGCTCCATGACACATGTCATCAGAATGCTCCATGGCCTTATTATCACAATGTTCCTTGCGCTTGCCATTACAATGCTCCATTACCACTGTCATAACAATGCCCCATGACCCCTGCCATCACGATGTTCCATGGCCTTGTCATCACAAGGCTCCATGACCCTTCTCATCACAATACTCCAAGAACCCTGTAATCACAATGCTCTATGCCCCTTTTAATCTCAATGATACATGAACCCTGTCATCACAATGCACCATGCCCATCATCATAATGCTTCATGCTATTGTCATCACAATGAAATCAAAATGCTCCATGACCTCTGTCATAACAATGCTCCAAACCCTTGTGATCACAATATTCCATAACACTTGTCATCACAATGCCCCATGACGCTCGTCATCACAATTATCCATGGTCTTCTCATCACAGTGCTCCATGACCTTTGTCATCACAATGCTCAATACACTTGTCATCAAAATGCTCCCTGACACTTGTTGTCTGTATGCTCCTTGAACCCTGTCATAACAAGGCTCCATGCATTTTTAATCACAATGATCCATGCCCTTTTCATCACAATGCTCCAAGACCCATGTAATCACAATGCTCCATGCCCTTGTCATCACAAAGCTCAATGACGCATGCCATCAGAATGCTCCTTGGTCTTCTCCTCACAATGTTCCATGCCCTTGTCATCACAATGTTCCAAGACCCCTGTAATCAGAATGCTCCATGCCTATTTCCATCAGTATGCTCCATGAGACTTGTCTTCACAAGGCTCCATGTTTTTCTATTCACAAAGCTCCAGGACCTTGTCATCACAATGCTTCACGAACTTGTCATGGAAATTCTCAATGGCCCTTGTCAACATAATGCTCCAAGCCCTAGTCATCACAATGCTCCATTATATTTGTCATCCCTATCCTCCATTGCATTTGGCATCTCAATGCTCCCTGCCATTGTCATAGCAATGGACCATGACATATGTCATCACAATGCTCCCTGACACCTGTCTTCACTATAATCTATGGCCTTCTCCTAACAATGCTCCATGCCCTTGTCATCACAATGCACCATGTCCACTGTCATCACAATAATCTATGAAACGTGTCAGACCTATGCTCCATGCCCCTGTCATCACAATGCTCCATGACACATGTCATCACAATGCTCCTTTACCCTTGTCATCACAATGCTCCGAGACTCCAGTCATCACAATGTTTCATAACGTTTGTCAACAAAACGGTCCATGCTCACGTCATCAAAAGGCTCTGTGTCCTTTGAAACCAGAAGGCTCCATTAACTTTTTATCACAATGCTCCGTGACCCTTGTCATCACAATGCTCCATGCCTTTTTCAGAACAATGCTCCATGACCCTTGTCATCACAATGTGCCACACTCTTTTCATCACATTGATCAACAACATTTTCATCGCTATGCTCCATAAAACTTTTAATCACAATGCTCCATGCACTTCTCATCCAAATGCTCTGTCACCTGAGATATCACAATATTCCGTCACTAGTTATCACAATCCTCCCTCAACCCTTTAAGCACAGTGTTCCATGACCCCTGTCATCACAATGCTACATCCCCTTATCAGCACAATGTTCCATGACCCCTGACATCACAATGTTCCATAACCCATGTCATCAAAATGTTCGATGACCCTTTTCATCCAAAAGTTCCATGACCCCTGGCATCACAATGTTCTATAACCCCTGTCATAAAAATGTTCCATTACACTTTTCATCAAATTGCTGCATGAAACTGTCATCAAAATGCTCCATGCCCTTCTCATCACAATGCACCACACCCTTGTCATCAAAATGCTCTATGAGGTTTGTCATCACAAATTCCATGACCCTTTGCATCACAATGCTCCATGTCATTGTCATCACAATGCTCCATAAAACCTCTCATCACATTGCTCCATGCCCTTGTCATTACAAAGCTCCATGACACTTTTCATCACAATGCTCGATGCCCGTCTCATCACAGTGCTCCATGCCCTTGTCATTACAATCCTCCATGACCCATGTATCACAGTGTTCCGTGCCCTTGTCATCACAATGCTCCATGCCCACTCTCATCACAATAATCCATGAAACATTTCAGACCAATGCTCAATGACCTTCTCATCAAAATGCTCGATTACCTCTGTCATAACAATGCTCCATGACCACTGCCATCACAATGTTCCACGGCCTTTTCATCACAAGGCTCCATGACCCTTGTCATCACAATGCTCCAAGACCCCTGTAATCACAATGCTCCATGCCCTTGTCAACACAATGCTGCAAGACCACGGTAATCACAATGCTCCATGCCCCTTTTCATCTCAACGCTCCATGAACCCTGTCATCACAATGCACAATGCCCATCATCATAATGCTTCAGGCTATTGTCATCACAATGAAATCAAAATTCTGCATGACCTCTGTCATCATAATGCTCCAAACCCTTGTGATCACAATGTTCCATAACACTTATCATCACAACACCCCATGACGATCATCATCACAATTATCCATGGCTTTCTCATCACAATGCTCCATGACATTCGTCATTAAAATTCTCTATACACTTGTCATCACAATGCTCCCTGACACTTGTCATCAGAATGCTCCTTGAACCCTGTCACGAAAAGGCTCCATGCTTTTTTCATCACAATGCCCCATGCCGTTTTCATCACAAATCTCCATGCCATTGTCATCAAACTACTCCACAACTTTGTCATTAGAATGCTCCATGACCCTTGTCATCACAATTCTCCATGCATTGTCAGCACAATGCTCCCTGACACTTGTCATAACAATGCTCCAAGCCATTGTCATCACAATGCTCCATTACCTTTGTCATCAGAATTCTCCATGACATTTGGCATCACAATGCTCCATGCCATTGTCATCACAATGGGCCATACATATGTCATCACAATGCTCCCTGACACCTCTCTTCACAGTACTGCATACCCTGGTCACCACAATGCTCCATGCCCTTGTCATCAGAATGTGCCATTCCAAATGTCATCGCAATAATCCATGAAACTTGTCAGACCGATACACCATGCCCCTGTCATCAAAATGCTCCATGCCCTTGTCATCACAATGCTCCATGACCCCTGTCATCACAATGCTCCTTGACTCCAGTCATCACAATGCTTCATGACCTTTGTCATCACAATGGTCCATGCCCTCGTCATCAACAGTCTCTGTGACGTTTTTAACAACAATGCTCCATGAACATTTCTTCACCATGCTCTTTGACACATGTCATCACAATGTTCTATGCCTTTCTCAGCACAATGCTCCATGAACCTTGTCATCACTATGCTCCATGCGCTTGTCAGCACAATGCTCCTTGACACATGTCATCACAATGCTCCATGACCCCTGTCATCACAGTGCTCCGTGACTCCAGTCATCACAAAGCTTCATAATGTTTGTCATCACAATGGTCCTTGCCCACGTCATCACAAGGCTCTGTGAACTTTTTAACCACAATGCTCCATGAACTTTTCATCTAAATTCTGCGTGACCCTTGTCATCACAGTGCTCCATGCCTTTGTGAGAAAAATGCTCCATGACCCTTGTCATCACAATGTGCCACGCGCTTTTTCTCCCAACGTTCCACATATTTGTCATCGCAATGCTCCATAAAATTTGTAATCACAATTCTCCATGCCCTTCTCATCACAAGGCTCCATTACCCCTGTCATAACCATGCTCCATGACTCTGCCATCACAATGTTCCACGGCCTTGTCATCACAAGGCTCCATGACCCTTGTCTTCACAATGCTCCATGCCTTTGTCATCACAAAGCTCCATGACGCATGTCATCAGAATGCTCCATGGCCTTCTCCTCACAATGCTCCATGCCCTTGTCATCACAATGCTCCAAGACCCCTGTAATCACAATGCTCCATGCCCCTTTTCATCAGAATGCTCCATGAGACTTGTCATCACAAGTCTCCATGGTCATCTCATCACAATGCTAAACGACATTGTCATCAGCATGCTCCATTCCCTTGTCATCACAATGCTCCATGACCCCTGTCATCACAATTCTCCATGAATATTTTCAGGCCAATGCTCCATGAACATTTTCAGGCCAATGCTCCATGACCTTCTCATCACAATGCTCCATGACCAATATCATCACAATGCTCCATGATCACTGTCATCACAACAGTCCATGACACCTGACAACACAATGATCCGGGACTCTTGTCATCACAATGCTCCATTCCCTAGTCATCACAATGCTCCATTACACCTGTGATCACAACACTCCATGAAAATTTTCAGCCCAATGTTCCTCGACCTACTCATCACAATGCTCCATGGCCAATATCATCACAATGCTCCATGACCACTGTCATCAAAACACTCCATGACACCTGACAACACAATGATCCGGGACACTTGACATCACAATGCTCCATTCCCTAGTTATCACAATGCTCCATGACCCCTGTGATCACTACACTCCATGAAAATTTTCAGCCCAGTGCTCCATGACACTTGTCATCACAATGATCCATGCCCTTTTCATCCCAATGCTCCATGACCCCTGTATTCACAATGCTCCGTGACGCTTGTCATCACAGTGCTAAATGACACCTGTCATTACAATGCGCCATGTCTTTGTCAGAAAAATGCTACATTACCTTGTCATTACAATGCTCTATGCGCTTGTCATCACAATACCCATTTACCATTGTCATCACAATCATCCATGAACCTTGGGATCACATTGCTTCATGCCCTTGTCATCACAATGCTCCATGCTCCTTGAAATCAAAATGATCCATGACCTCTGTCAGCACAATGCTCCAAACCCTTGTGATCACAATGTTCCATAGCACTTGTCATCAGAACGCTCCATGATGCCTGTCATCAAATACTCCATGCCTTTTTCATCACAATGCTCCACGACCTTTGTCATCACAATTCTCAATACACTTGTCATCACAATGCTGCCTCACAGTTGTCGTCAGAATGCTCCTTGAACCCTGTCACGAAAAGGCTCCATGCCTTTTTCATCACAATGCCCCATGCCGTTTTCATCACAATGCTCCATGCCACTGTCAACAAAATACTCCACAAGCTTGTCATCAGAATGCTCCATGACCCTTGTCATCACAATTCACCATGCACATGTCAGCACAATGCTCCCTGACCCTTGTCATCACAATGCTCCAAGCCATTTTCATCACAATGCTCCATTACCTTTGTCATCAGAATCCTCCATGACACTTGGCATCAAAGTGTTCCATGCCATTGTCATCACAATGGGCCATTACATATGTCATCACAGTGCTCCCTGACACCTGTCTTCACAATACTGCATCACCTGGTCATCACAATGCTCCATGCCCTTGTTATCACAGTGCTCCATGACCATTGTCATCACAATGCTCCGTGACACCAATCATCACAATGCTTCATGACCTTTGTCATCACAATGGTCCATGCCCTCACCATCAACAGTCTCTGTGACATTATAACCACAATGCTCAACGAACTTTTCATCACAATGCTCTTTGACCCTTGTCATCAGAATGCTCTATGACTTTCTCAGCACAATGCTCCATGCCCTCGTCATCAAAATGCTCCTTGACCCCTGTCATCACAATGCTCCATGACTACAGTCATCACAATGCTTCATAACATTTGTCATCACAATGGTCCATGCCCGCGTCATCACAAGGCTCTCTTACATTTTTAACCACATTGCTCCAAGAACTTTTCATCACAATGCTCTGTGACCCTTGTCATCACAATGCTCCATGCCTTTGTCAGAAAAATGCTCCATGACACTTGTCATCACAATGTTTTCCGCGCTTTTCATCACAACGGTCCACAAATTTGTCATGGTAATGCTCCATAAACCTTGTAATCACAATGCTCCATGCCCTTCTCATCACAATGCTCCATTTCCCCTGTCATAACAATGCTCCATGACCCCTGCCATCACAATATTCCTCGGCCTTGTCATCACAAGGCTCCATGACACTTGTCATCACAATGCTCCAAGACCCCTTTAATCAGAATACTCCATGCCCTTGACATCACAAATCTCCATGACACATGTCATCAGAATGTTCCATGGACTTCTCATCAAAATTCTCCATGCCCGTTTCATCACTATGCTCCAAGACCCATGTGATCACAATGCTCCATGCCCCTTTTCATCTCAATGCTCCATGAACCCTGTCATCAAAATGCATCATGCCCATCATCATAAAGCTTCCGGCTATTGTCAGCACAATGAAATCAAAATTCTCCATTACCTCTGTCATCACAATGCTCCATGACCCCTGTCAACACAATACTCCATGAACATTTTCAGCCCAATGATCCATGACCTTTGTCATCACAATTACCCATGCGCTTTTCATCACAATCCTCCCTCACCCCTGTTATCACAATATACCATGACCCCTGTCATCAAAGTGCTACATCCCCTTATCAGCACAATGTTACATGACCCCTGACATCACAATGTTCCATAACCCGTGTCATCAAAATGCTCCCTGACCCTTTTCATCCCAAAGATACATGACCCCTGGCATCACAAGGTTCTATAACCCCTGTCAACAAAATGTTCTATTACACTTTTCATCAAATTGCTGCATGACCCTGTCATCAAAATACTCCCTGCCCTTCTCATCACAATGCACCACGCCCTTGTCATCAAAATGCTCCATGACTTTTGTCATCACAAAACTCCATGACCCTTGGCGTCACAATGCTCCATGTCATTGTCATCACAAGACTCCATGAACCTTCTCATCACATTTCTCCTTGCCCTTGTCATCACAAAGCTCCATGACACTTGTCATCACAATGCTCGATGCCCTTCTCATCACAATGATCCATGCCCTTGTCCTTACAATCCTCCATGACCCATGTATCACAGTGTACCGTTCCCTTGTCATCACAATGCTCCATGCCCACTCTCATCACAATAATCCATGAAATATTTCAGACGAATGCTAAATGCCCTTCTCATCACAATGATCCATTACCTCTGTCATAACAATGCTCCATGATCCCTGCCTTCACAATATTCCACAGCCTTGTCATCACAAGGCTCCATGACCCTTGTCATCACAATGCTCCATGACACATGTAATCACAAAGCTCCATGCCTTTGTCATCACAAAGCTCCATGACGCATGTCATCAGAATGCTCCATGGCCTTCTCCTCACAATGCTCCATGCCCTTGTCATCACAATGCTCCAAGACCCCTGTAATCACAATGCTCCATGGCCCCTTTCATCAGACTGCTCCATGAGACTTGTCATCACAAGTCTCCATGGTCATCTCATCACAATGCTGCAGGATATTCTCATCACCATGCTCCATTCCCTTGTCATCAGAACGCTCCATGACCCATGTCATCACAATAATCCATGAATATTTTCAGCCCAATGCTCCATGACCTGCTCTTCACAATGCTCCATGACCAATATCATCACACTGCTCAATGACCACTGTCATCACAACACTCCATGACACCTGACAACACAATGATCCGGGACGCTTGTCATCACAATGCTCCAAGACCCCTGTAATGACAATGCTCCATGACCCCTGTCTTCACAATACTCCATGAACGTTTTCAGCCCAATGCTCCATGACAGTTGTCATCACAATGATCCATGCACTTGTCATCCCAATGCTCCATGACCCCTGTATTCACAGTGATCTTTGACGCTTGTCATCGCAGTGCTCCATGACACCTGTCATCACAATGCTCCATGCCCTTGTTATCACAATGTTCCAAGAACCCTGTAATCAGAATTCTCCTTGCACCTTTCATCAGTATGCTCCATGAGACTTGTCATCACAAGGCTCCATGGTTTTCTCATCACACTGCTCCTGGACCTTGTCATGACAATGCTTCACTACCTTGTCATGAAAATTCTCAATGGCCCTTGTCATCATAATGCTCCAAGTCCTAGTCATCACAATGCTTCTTTATATTTGTCATCACAATCCTCCATTACATTTGGCATCACAATGCTCCCTGCCATTGTCATCGCAAAGGACCATGACATATGTCATCACAATGCTCTCTGACAACTCTCTTCAAACTACTCCATGACCTTCTCATAACAATGCTCCATGCCCTGGTCATCACAATGAACCATGTCCACTGTCATCACAATAATCTCTGAAAAGTGTCACCACAACACTCCATGTCCCTGTCATCACAATGCTCCATGACCCCTGTCATCTCAATGCTCCGTGACTCCAGTCATCACAATGATTCATAACGTTTGTCATCTCAACGGTCCATGCCCGCATCATCACAAGGCTCTGTGACCTTTGTAACCATAATGCTCCATGAAATTTTCATCACAATGCTCCGTGACACTTGTCATCACAGTGCTCCATGCCTTTGTCAGAACAATGTTCCATGACCATTGTCATCACAAAGTGCCACGCGTTTTTCATCACAATGATCCACAACATTGTCATCGCTATGCTGCATAAATCTTGTATTCGCAATGCTCCATGCACTTCTCATCCAAATGCTCTCTCACCTGAGATATCACAATGTTCCATCACTAGTCATCACAATCCTCCCTCAACCCTGTAATCAAAATGTTCCATGACCCCTGACATCACAATATTCCATAACCACTGTCATCACAATGCTCCATGACACTTTTCAGCCCAAAGCTCCTTGACCCATGGCATCACAATGTTCTGTAACCCCTGTCATCAAAATGTTACATTACACTTTTCATCAAATTGCTGCATGACCCTCTCATCAAAATGCTCCCTCTCCTTCTCATCACAATGCACCACACGCTTGTCATCAAAATGCTCCATGACCGTTGTCATCACAAAGATCCATGACCCTTGACATCACAATGCTCCATATCATTGTCATCACAATGCTCCATGAACCCTCTCATCCCATTGCTCCATGCCCTTGTCATCACAAAGCTCCAAGACACTTGTCATCACAATGCTCGATGCCCTTCTCATCAAAATGCTCCATGCCCTTTTCATCACAATCCTCCATGACCCATGTATCACAGTGTTCCGTGCCCTTGTCATCACAGTGCTCCATGCCCACTCTCATCACAATAATCCATGAAAACTTTCGGGCCAATGCTCAATGCATTTCTCATCACAATGCTCCATTACCTCTGTCATAAAAATGCTCCATGACCCCTGCAATCACAATGTTCCACGGCCTTGTCATCACAAGGCTCCCTGACCCTTGACATCACAATGCTCCAAGACCCCTGTAATCACAATGCTCCATGCCCTTTTCGTCACAAAGCTCCATGACACATGTCATCAGAATGTTCCATGGCCTGCTCATCACAATGCTCCATGCCCTTGTCATCACAATGCTCCAAGACCCCTGTAATCAAAATGCTCCATGCCCCTATGCATCTCAGTGCTCCATGAACCCTGTCATCACAATGCACCATGCCCATCATCATAATGCTTCAGTCTATTGTCATCACAATGAAATCAAAATTGTCCATAACCTCTGTCAACATAATGCTCCAAACCCTTGTGATCACAATGTTCCATAACACTTATCATCACAAATCCCCATGACGCTCATCATCACAATAATCCATGGTATTCTCATCACAGTGCTCCATGACCTTTGTCATTACAAGGCTCAATACACTTGTCATCACAATGCTCCCTGACACTTGTCGTCAGTATGCTCCTTGAACCCTGCCATGACAAGGCTCCATGCCTTTTTCATCACAGTGATCCGTGCCCTTTTCATCACAATGCTCCAAGATCACTGTAATCACAAAGCTCCATGTCCTTGTCATCACAAAACTCCATGAAGCATGTCATCAGAATGCTCCATGGCTTTCTCATCACAATGCTCCATGCCCTAGTCATCACAATGCTCCAAGACCACTGTAATCACAAAGCTCCATGCCCCTTTTCATCAGAATGCTCCGTGAGATTTTTCATCACAAGTCTCCATGGTCATCTCATCACAATGCTCCAGGACCTTGTCATCACCATTCTCCATTCCCTTGTCATCACAATGCTCCATGACCATTGTCATCACAATAATCCATTAATATATTCAGCCCAATGCTCCACGACCTACACATCACAATGCTCCATGGCCAATATCATCACAATGCTGCATGACCACTGTCATCACAACACTCCATGACTCCTGACAACACAATGATCTGGGACTCTTGTCATCACAATGCTCCATTCCCTACACATCACTATGCTCCATGACCCCTGTCATCACAACACTCCATGAACATATTCAGCCCAGTGCTCCATGACACTTGTCATCACAATGATCCATGACCTTGTCATCCCAATGCTCCATGACCCCTGTATTCACAATGCTCCATGACACTTGTCATCACAATGATCCATGACACATGTCATCACAATGATCCATGCCTTTGTCAGCAAAATGCTACATGACATGGTCATTACAATGCTCTATGCGCTTGTCATCACAAATCTCCATTTCCATTGTCATCACAATCCTCCATGAACCTTGGGATCACATTGCTTCATGCCCTTGTCATCACAATGCTCCATGCTCCTTGAAATCAAAATGATCCATGACCTCTGTCATCACAATGCTCCAAACCCTTGTGATCACAATGTTCCATAACACTTGTCATCACAATGCTCCATGATGCCTGTCATCACAATACTCCATGCCCTTTTTGTCACAATGCTCCATGACTTTTGTCATCACAATTCTCAATATACATGTCATCACAATTCTCCCTGACATTGTCATCAGAATGATCCTTGAACCCTGTCACGAAAAGGCTCCATGCCTTTTTCAACACAATGCCCCATGCCATTTTCATCACAATGCTCCATGCCATTGTCATCAAAATACTCCACAAGTTTGTCATCAGAATGCTCCATGACCCTTGTCATCACAATTCTCCATGCACTTGTAAGCACAATGCTAACTTACCCATGTCATCCCAATGCTCTAAGCCATTGTCATCACAATGTTCCATTACCTTTGTCATCAGAATCCTCCATGACACTTGGCATCACAATGCTCCATGCCATTGTCATCACAAAGGGCCATTACATATGTCATCACAATGCTCCCTGACTCCTGTCTTCACAATACTGCATGACCTGTTCATCACAATGCGCCATTCCAACTCTCATCGCAACAATCCATGAAACTTATTAGACTAATGTTCCATGCCCTTGTCATCTCAATGCTCCATGCCCTTTTTATCACAATGCTCCCTGACCCCTGTCATCACAATGCTCTTTGACTCCAGTCATCACAATGCTTCATGACCTTTGTCATCACAATGGTCGATGCCGTGGTCATCAACAGTCTCTGTGACCATTTTAAACACAATGCTCCATGAACTTTTCATCACAATGCTCTTTGACCCTTGTCATCACAATGCTCCATGCGCTTGTCAGCACAATGCTCCATGACACAGGTCATCACAATACACCATGCGCTTGTCATCAGAGTGCTCTACAATTTTGTCATCACAATGCTCCATAAACATTGTCATCACAAAGATCCATGACCCTTGGCATCACAGTGCTCCATGTCATTGTCATCACAGTGCTCCATGAACGCTCTCATCACATTGCTCCATGCCCTTGTCTTCACAAAGCTCCATGTCACATGTCATCAGAATGCTCCATGGCCTTCTCATCACAATGCTCCATCTGCTTGCCATCACAATGCTCCAATACACCTGTCATAAAAATGCTCCATTACACCTGCCATCACGATGTTCTGTGGCCTTGTCATCACAAGGCTCCATGACCCTTCTCATCACAACACTCCAAGAACCCTGTAATCACATTGCTCCATGCCCCTTTTCATCTCAGTGTTCCATGAACCCTGTCATCACAATGCACCATGCCCATCATCATAATGCTTCATGCTATTGTCATCACAATGAAATAAAAATGCTCCATGACCTCTGTCATAACAATGCTCTGTACCCTTGTGATCACAATATTCCATATCACTTGTCATCACAATGACCCATGACGCTCGTCATCACTATTATCCATGGTCTTCTTATCACAATACTCCATGACATTTGTCATCACAATGCTCAATACACATGTCATCAAAATGCTCCCTGACACTTGTTGTCTGTATGCTCCTTGAACCCTGTCATGACAAGGCTCTATGCCTTTTTCATCACAATGATCCTTGCCCTTTTCATCACAATGCTCGAAGACCCATTTAATCACAATGCTCCATGCTCTTGTCATCACAAAGCTCAATGAGGCATGCCATCAGAATGCTCCTTGGTCTTCTCCTCACAATGTTCCATGCCCTTGTCATCACAATGTTCCATGACCCCTGTAACCACAATGCTCCATGACCCTTTTCATCAGTATGCTCATGAGACTTGTCATCACAAGTCTGCATAGTTTTGTCATCACAATGCTCCAGGATCTTGTCAGCACAATGCTTCACGACTTTGTCATGAAAATTCTCAATGGCCCTTGTCATCATAATGTTCCAAGCCCTAATAATCACAATGCTCCATTATATTTGTCATCACAATCCTCCATTACATATGGCATCACAATGCTCCATGCCATTGTCATCGCAATGGACCATGACATATGTCATCACAATGTTCCCTGACATCTGTCTTCACAATACTCCATGACCTTCTCATCACAATGCTCCATGCCCTTGTCATCACAATGCACCATGCCCACTGTCATCACAATAATCTATGAAATTTGTCAGACCAATGTTCCATTCCCTGTCATCACAATACTCCATGCCCTTGTCATCACAATGCTCCATGACCCCTGTCATCACAATGCTCCGTGACTCCAGTCATCACAATGCTTTATAACGTTTGTCATCACAATGGTCCATGCCCGCGTCATCACAAGGCTCTGTGACATTTGTAACCACAATGCTCCATGAACTTTTCATCACCATTCACTGTGACCATTGTCATCACAATGCTCCAATTCTTTGTGAGAACAATGCTCCATGACCATTGTCATCACAATGTGCCACGCACATTTCATCACAACGGTCCACAACCTTATCATTGCAATGCTCCATAAAATTTGTTATCACAATGGTCCATGCACATCTCATCAAAATGCTCTCTCACCAGAGATATCACAATGTTCCATCACTACTCATCACAATACTCCCTCACCCCTGTAATCACAATGTTCCATGACCCTGTCATCACAATGCTACATCCCCTTATCATCACAATGTTCCATGACCCCTGACATAACAATGTTCCATAACCCCTGTCATCAAAATGCTCCATGACCCGTTTCATCCCAAAGTTCCAAGAACCCTGACATAACAATGTTCTATAACCCCTGCCATTAAAATGTTCCATTTCACTTTTCATCAAATTGCTGCATGATCTGGTCATCAAAATGCGCCCTGCACTTCTCATCACAATGCACCATTCCCTTGTCATCAAAATGCTCCTTGACTTGTCATCACAAAGCTCCATGACCCTTGGCATCACAATGCTCCATGTCATTGTCATCACAATGCTCCATGAACCCTCTCATCACATTGCTCCATGCACTTGTCATCACAGAGCTCCATGACACTTGTCATCACAATGCTCGATGCCCTTCTCATCACAATGCTCCATGCCCTAGTCATTAAAATCCTGCATGACCCATGTATCACAGTGTTCTGTGCCCTTGTCATCACAATGCTCCATGCCCACTCTCATCACAATAATCCATAAAATATTTCAGACCAATATTCCATGCCCTTCTCATCACAATGCTCCATTACCACTGTCATAACAATGCTCCATGACCCCTTTCATCACAGTGTTCCACGGCCTACTCATCACAAGGCTCCGTGACACTTGTCATCACAGTGCTCCAAGACCCCTGTAATCACAATGCTCCATGCCCTTGTCATCACAAAGCTCCATGACACATGTCATCAGAATGTTCCATGGTCTTCTCATCAAAATACTCCATGCACTTTTCATTACACTGCTCCAAGACCCCTGTAATCACAATGCTCCATGCCCCTTTTCATCAGTATGCTCCATGAGATTTGTCATCACAATGCTCTTTGATCCTTGTCATCACAATGCTCTATGCCTTTCTCAGCACAATGCTCCATGACCCTTGTCATCACAATGCTCCATGCGCTTCTCATCATGATGCTCCATGACACATGTCATCACAATGCACCATGCGCTTGTCATCACCCTGCTCCACAATCTTGTCATCACAATGCTCCATAAACCTTGTATTCACAATGCTCCATGCACTTCTCATCAAAATGCTCTCTCACCACAGATATCCCAAAGTTACATCACTATTCGTCACAATACACCCTCACCCTTGTTATCACAATGTTCCATGACTCCTGTCATCACGATGCTACATGCACTTATCATCAAAATGATCGATGACCCCTGATATCACAATGCTCCATAACCCCTTTCATCAAAATGCTCCATGACCCTTTTCATCATAATGCTCCATGACCCCTGTCATCACAATGTTCCATAAAACCTCTCATCATAATGTTCCATGAAACTTTTCATCAAATTGCCCCATGACCCTGTCATCACAATGCTCCCTGCCCTTCTCATCACAATGCACAATGCCCTTGTCATCAAAATGCTCCATGACATTTGTCATCACAAAGATCCATGACCCTTGGCATCACAATGCTCCATGTCATTGTCATCACAATGCTCCATGAACACTCTCATCACATTGCTCCATGCCATTGTCATCACAAAGCTCCATGACACATGTCATCAGAATCCTCCATGGCCTTCTCATCACAATGCTCCATGCCCTTGCCGTCACAGTGCTCCATTCCCCCTGTGATAACAATTCTCCATGACCCCTGCCATCACGATGTTCCGTGGACTTGTCATCACAAGGCTCCATGACCCTTCTCATCACAATGCTCCAAGACCCATGTCATCACAATGCACCATGTCCATCATCATAATGCTTCATGCTACTGTCATCACAATGAAATCAAAATGCTCCAAGACATCCGTCATAACAATGCTCCAAACCCTTGTGATCACAATGTTCCATAACACTTGTCCTCACAGTGCCCCATGACACTCGTTTTCACAATTATCCATGGTCTTCTCATGACAATGCTCCATGACTTTTGTCATCACAATTCTCAATACAGTTGTCATCAAAATGCTCCCTGACACTTGTTGTCTGTATGCTCATTGAACCCTGTCATGACAGGGCTCCATGGCTTTTTCATCAAAATGATCCATCCCCTTTTCATCACAATGCACCAAGACCCCTTTAAACACAATGCTCCATGCCCTTGTCATCACAAAGCTCAATGAATCATGTCTTCAGAATGCTCCTTGGTCTTCTCCTCACAATGCTCCATGCCCATGTCATCACAATGTTCCAAGTCCCCTGTAATCACAATGCTCCATGCCCCTTTTCATCACTATGCTCCATGAGGTTTATCATAACAACTCTCTATAGATTTCTCATCACAGTGCTCTAGGACATTTTCATAACAATGCTTCACGACCTTGTTTTGAAAATTCTCAACGGCCCTTGTCATCATAAAGCTCCAAGCCCTAGTCATCACAATGCTCCATTATATTTGTCATCAAAATTCTCCATTACATTTGGCATCACAATGCTCCCTGCCATTGTCATTTCAATGGACCATGACATATGTCATCACAATGCTCCCTGACACCTGTCTTCACAATACTCCATGAACTTCTCATCACAATAATCCATGCCCTTGTCATCACAATGCACCATGTCCACTGTCATCACAATAATCTATGAAATTGTCAGAACAATGCTCCATGCCCCTGTCACCACAATGCTCCATGCCCTTGTCATCACAATGCTCCATGACCCCTGTCATCACAATGCTCCGTGACTCCAGTCATCACAATGCTTCATAACATTTGTCATTACAATGGTCCTTGCCCGCGTCAGCACAAGGCTCTGTGACATTTATAACCACAATGCTCCATGACCCTTTTCATCAAAATGCTCCATGCCTTTGTCAGAAAAATGCTCCATGAAACTTGTCATCACAATGTGCTACGCGCTTTTCATCACAACGGTCCACAAATCTGTCATGGTATTGCTCCATAAACCTGGTAATCACAATGCTCCATGCCCTTCTCATCACAATGCTCCATTACTCCTGTCATAACAATGCTCCATGACCCCTTCCATCACGATGTTCCATGGCCTTGTCATCACAAGGCTCCATGACACTTGTCATCACAATGCTCCCAGACCCCTGTAATCACAATGCTTTATTCCCTTGTCATCACAAAGCTCCATGACACGTCATCAGAATGTTCCATGGCCTTCTCATCAAAATGCTCCATGCCCTTGTCATCACAGTGCTCCAAGACCTCTGTAATCACAATGCTCCATGCCCCTTTTCATCTCCATGCTCCATGAACCCTGTCATCACAATGCATCATGCCCATCATCAAAATGCTTCTTGATATTGTCAGCACAATGAAATCAAAATTCTTCATTACCTCTGTCATCACAATGCTCCATGACCCCTGTCATCACAATACTCCCTGATCATATTCAGCCCAATTCTCCATGACACTTGTCATCACAATGATCCATGCCCTTGTCATCCCAATGCTCCATGACCCCTGTATTCACAATGATCCGTGACGCTTGTCATCACAGTGTTCCATGACACCTGTCATCACAATGCTCCATGACTTTGTCAGCAAAATGCTACATGACCTTGTCATTACAATGCTCTATGCGCTTGTCATCACAATACTCCATTTCCATTGTCATCAAAATCCTCCATGAACCTTGGGATCACATTGCTTCATGCCCTTGTCATCAAAATGCTCCATGCTCCTTGAAATCAAAATGATCCATGACCACTGTCATCACAATGCTCCAAACACTTGTGATCCCAATGTTCCATAACACTTGTCATCACAATGCTCCATGATGCTTGTCATCACAAAATTCCATGCCCTTTTCATCACAATGCTCCATGACCTTTGTCATCACAATTCTCAGTACACTTGTCATCACAATGCTCCCTGACACTTGTCATCAGAATGCTCCTTGAAACTTGTCACGAAAAAGCTCCATGCCTTTTTCATCACAATGCCCCATTCCATTTTCATCACAATTCTCCGTGACCATTGTCATCACAATGCTCCATGCCTTTGTCTGAAAAATATTCCATGACCCTTATCATCACAATGTGCCATTCACTTTTCATCACAACGGTCCAGAAACTTGTCATTGCAATGCTCCATAAACCTTGTAATCACAATGCTCCATACAATCCTCATCAAAAAGCTCTCTCACCAGAGATATCACAGTTTTCCATCACTAGTCGTCACAATACTCCCTCACCCCTGTAATCACAATGTCCCATAACCCCTGTCATCACAATGCTACATCCCTTTATCATCACAATGTTCCATGACCCCTGACATCACAATATTCTATAACCCCTGTCATCAAAATGTTCCAATACACTTTTCATCATATTGCTGCATGACCCTGTCATCAAAATACTCCCTGCCCTTCTCATCACAATGCACCATGCACTTATCATCAAAATGCTCCATGACCTTTGTCATCACAAAGCGCCATGACACTTGGCATCACAATGCTCCATGTCATTGACATCAAAATGCTCCATGAACCCTCTCATAACATTGCTCAATGCCCTTGTCATCACAAAGCTCCATGACACTTCTCATCACAATGCTCGATGCCCTTCTCATCACAATGCCCCATGACCTTGTCATTACAATCCTGCATGACCCATGTATCACAACGTTCCATGCCCTTATCATCACAATGCTCTATGCCCACTCTCATCACAATAATCCATGAAACATTTCAGACCAATGCTCCATGCCCTTCTCATCACAATGCTCCTTTACCTCTGTCATAACAATGCTCCATGACACCTGCCGTCACAATGTTCCCCGGCCTTGTCATCACAAGGCTCCATGACACTTGTCATCATAATGCTCCACGACCCCTCTAATCAAAATGCTCCATGTCCTTTTCATGAAAAAGCTACATGACGCATGTCATCAGAATGTTCCATGGCCCTGTCACCACAATGCTCCATGCCCTTGTCATCAAAATGCTCCAAGACCCTTGTAATCAAAATGCTCCATGAGACTTTTCATCTCAATGCTCCATGAACCCTGTCATCACAATGGACCATGCCCATCATCATAATGCTTCAGGTTATTTTCATCACAATGAAATCAATATGCTC
This sequence comes from Mesoplodon mirus, assembly GCF_964341445.2. Taxonomy (NCBI): domain Eukaryota; kingdom Metazoa; phylum Chordata; class Mammalia; order Artiodactyla; family Ziphiidae; genus Mesoplodon; species Mesoplodon mirus. The sequence goes on from NW_028295253.1 coordinate 45,039, forward strand.
CATGACCTCTGTCATCACAATGCTCCAATCCCTTGTGATCACAATGTTCCATAACACTTATCATCACAACACCCTATGACGCTCATCATCACAATTATCCATTGTCTTCTCATCACAATGCTCCATGACTTTTGTCATCAAAATGCTCTGTACACTTGTCATCACAATGCTCCCTGACACTTGTCATCAGTCTGCTCCATTAACCCTGTCATGACACGTCTCCCTGCCTTTTTCATCACAATGATCCATGCCCTTTTAATCAGAATGCTCCAAGACCCCTGTAATCACAATGTTCCATGCTCTTGTCGTCACAAAACTCAATGACGCATGTCATCAGAATGCTCCATGGCCTTCTCCTCACAATGCTCCATGCCCTTGTCATCACAATGCTCCAAGACCCCTGTAATCACAATGCTCCATGTCCCTTTTCATCAGAATGCTCCATGAGACTTGTCATCACAAGTCTCCATTGTATTCTCATAAAAGTGCTCCAGGAACTTGTCATCATAATGCTCCATGATACCTGTCATCATGATACTCCATGAACATTTTCAGCCCAATGCTCTATGACCTTCTCATCAAAATGCTCCAAGTCCCCTCTCATCACAAGACTCCATGAAAATATTCAGCCCAATGCTCCATGACCCTTGTCATCAGAATGATCCATGCCCTTGTCATCCCAATGCTCCATGACCCCTGTATTCACAATGCTCCCTGATGCTTGTCATCACAGTGCTCCATGACACCTGTCATCACAATGCTCCATGCCCTTGTTATCACATTGTTCCATGACCCCTGTCATTACTATGCTCCGTGACTTCATTCATCACAATGCTTCATGACCTTTGTCATCTCAATGGTCCATGCCCTCGTCATCAACAGTCTCTGTGACCATTTTAACCACAATGCTCCATGAACTTTTCATCACAATTCTCTTTGACCCTTGTCATCACAATCCTCTCTGCCTTTCTCAGCACAATGTTCCCTGACACTTGTCATCACAATGCTCCATGCGCTTGTCAGCACAATGTTCCATGACACATGTCATCAAAATTCACCATGCGCTTGTCATCACAGTGCTCCACAATCTTGTCATCACAATGCTCCATAAAACTTGTCATCACAATGCTCCATGCACTTCTCATCAAAATGCTCTCTCACCACTGATATCACAACAATACATCACTATTTGTCACAATACTCCCTCACGCCTGTCATCACAATGATCCATGACTCCTGTCATCACAATTGTACATGCACATATCATCACAATGTTCAATGACCCCTGACATCACAATGCTCCATAACCCCGGTCATCAAAATGCTCCCAAAACCTTTTCATCAAAATGCTCCATGACCCCTGGCATCACAAAGTTCAATAACCCCTGTCATCTAAATGTTCCATGACACATTTCATCCAATTGCTCCATGACCCTGTCATCACAATGCTCCCTGCCCTTCTCATCACAATGCACAATGTCCTTGTCATCAAAATCCTCCATGACCTTTGTCATCACTAAGATCCATGACCCTTGGCATCACAATGCTCCATGTCTTTTTCATCACAATGCTCCATGATCGAATTCATCACATTGCTCCATGCCGTTGTCATCAAAAAGCTCCATGACACATGTCATCAGAATGCTCCATGGCCTTCTCATCACAATCCTCCATGCCATTGCCATCACAACGTTCCATTACCCCTGTCATAACAATGCTCCATGACCCCTGCCATCACGATGTTCCATGGCCTTGTCATCACAAGGCTCCATGACCCTTCTCATCACAATGCTCCAAGTCCCGGTAATCACAATTTTCCATGACCCCTGTCATCACAATGCTACATCCCCTTATCATCACAATGTTCCATGACACCTGACATCACAATGTTCCACAACCCCTGTCATCAAAATGCTCCATGACACTTTTCATCCCAAAGGTCCATGACCCCTGACATCACAATGTTCTATAACCCCTGTCATCAAAATATTCCATTACAATTTTCATCAAATTGCTGCATGACCCTGTCATCAAAATGCTCCCTGGCCTTCTCATCACAATGCACCACGCCCTTGTCATCAAAATGCTCCGTGACTTTTGTCATCACAAATCTCCTTGACCCTTGACATCACAATGCTCCATGTCATTGTCATCACAATGCTCCATGAACCTTCTCATCACATTTCTCCATGCCCTTGTCATCACAAAGCTCCATGACACATGTCATCACAATGCTCGATGCCCTTCTCATTACTATGCTCCATGCCCTTGTCATTACAATCATCTATGACCATTGTATCACAGTGTTCCGTGCTCTTGTCATCACAATGCTCCATGTCCACTCTCATCACAATAATCCATGAGACATTTCACACCAATGCTTCCTGTCCTTCTCATCACAATGCTCCATTACACCTGTCATAACAATGTTCCATGACACCTGCCATCACAATGTTCCACGGCCTTGTCATTCACAAGGCTCCATGACACTTGTCATCACAATGTTCCAAGACCCCTGTAATCACAATGCTCCTTGCCCTTGTCATCACAAAGCTCCATGACGCATGTCATTAGAATGTTCCATGGACTTCTCATCACAATGCTCCAAGACACTTTTTATCACAATGCTCCATGCCCCTTTTCATCTCAAAGCTCCATGAATCCTATCATCACAATGCACCATGCCCATTATCATAATGCTTCAGGCTATTTTCCTCACAATGAAATCAAAATGCTCCATGACCTCTGTCATCACAATGCTCCAAACCTTTGGGATCACAATGTTCCATAACACTTCTCATCACAACACTCCATGATGCTCATAATCACAATTATCCATGGTCTTCTTATCACTATGCTCCATAACCTTTGTCATCACAATGCTCCCTGACACTTGTCGTCAGTATGCTCCTTGAACACTGTCATTACAGGGCTCCATGCCTTTTTCATCACAATGATCCATGCCCTTTTCATCACAATGCTCCAAGACAACTGTAATCACAATGCTCCATGCACTTGTCATCACAGTGCTCCATGACGCATTCATCAGAATGCTTCATGGCCTTCTCTTCACAATGCTCCATGCCCTTGTCATCACAATGCTCCAAGACCCCTGTAAACACAATGCTCTATGCCGCTTGTCATTATAGCGCTCCATGACGCTCGTCATCACAATTATCCATGGTCTTCTCATCACAGTGCTCCACGGTCTTGACATCACAATGCTCCATGCCCTGGTCATCACAATGCTCTATGTTCCCTTTCATCACAATTCTCCACGTTCTTGGCATCACTATGTTCCATGACACTTCCCATCACAGTGTTAAATGCTTTGTCATCACAATACTGCACAAGCTTGTCATCAGAATACTCCATGACCCTGGTCATCACAATGATCCATGACCCCTGTCATCACAATGCTCCATGAGACCTATCATCACAATGCTCCATGCACCTTGTCATTACAGTGCTCCATGATGCTCGTCACCAGAATTATCCATGGTCTTCTCATCACAGTGCTCCACGGTCTTGCCATAACATTGCTCCATGCCCTGGTCATCACAATGCTCCATGTCCCTTGTCATCACAATTCTTCATGTCCTTGTCATCACAGTGCTCCATGACAGTTCTCATCCCCATGTTACATGCTCTTGTCATCACAATTCTCCATGCACTTGTCATCGCAATGTCCCATGAACCCTGTCATAGCAAGCTCCATGCATTTGTCATCACAATGCTTCACGACATTTTCATCAAAATTCTCAAAGGCCGTTGTCATCACAATGCTCCATGCCCTTGTCATCACAATGCTCCATGGCCCTTGTCATCACAATGCTCCAAGCCCTTGTCATCACAATGCTCCATTACCTTTGTCATCACAATCCTCCATAACACTCGGCATCACAATGCTCCATGCCATTGTCATCACAATGGAACATGAAATATGCCATCACAATGCTCCCTGACACCTGTCTTCACAATAATCCATGACCTTGTCATCACAATGCTCCATGCCCTTGTCATCACAATGTGCCATGCCGACTGTCAACACAATTATCCATGAAACTTATCAAACCAATGCTCCATGCTCCTGTCATCACAAAGCTACATGACCCTAGTCATCACAATGCTCCGTGTGTCCCATCATCACAAGACTCCATGACCTGTGTCACCACAAAAGTCAATGCCCTCATCATCACAAGGCTCTGTGAAATTTGTCACCACCGTGCTCCATGAACTTTTCATCAAAATGCTCAATGTCATTGTCATCACAATGCTCCATGAACGCTCTCATCACATTGCTCCATGAACTTGTCATCACACAGCTCCATGACGCATGTCATCAGAATGCTCCATGGCCTTCTCATCACAATGTTCCATGCACTTGCCATCACAATTCTCCATTAACGCTGTCATAACAATGCTCCATGACCCCTGCCATCACGATGTTCCATGGCCTTGTCATCACAAGGCTCCATGACCCTTCTTATCACAATGCTCCAAGACCCCTGTAATCACAATGCTCCATGCCCCATTTCATCTCAATGATCCATGAACCCGGTCATCACAATGCACCATGCCCATCATCAAAATGCTTCATGCTATTGTCATCACAATGAAATCAAAATTCTCCATGATCTCTGTCATCACAATGCTCCAAATCCATGTGATCAAAATGTTCCATAACACTCATCATCACAACGTCCCATGACGCTTGTCATCACAATTATACATGGTCTTCTCATCACAATGCTCCATGACCTTTTTCATCACAATGCTCAATACACTTGTCATCACAATGCTCCCTGACACTTGTCCTCAGTATGCTCCTTGAACCATGTCATGACAAGGCTCCATGCCTTTTTCATCACAATGCTCCATGCCCTTGTCATCACAAAGCTCCATGATGCATGTCATCAGAACTTTCCATGGCCATCTCATCCCAATGCTCCAAGCCCTTGTCATCACAATGCCCCAAGACCCCTGTAATCACAATGCTCCATGCACCTTTTCATCAGAATATTCCATGAGACTTGTCATCACAAGTCTCCATCGTCTTCTCATCACAGTGCTCCAGTACCTTGTCATCACAAGCCTCCATGGCCCCTGTCATCACAATACTCATGAACGTTTTCAGCCCAATGCTCCTTGACCTTCTCATCACAATGCTCCATGACCCCTGTCATCACAATGCTCCATGACTCCTGTCATCACAGTGATCCATGAACCCTGATAACACAATGATCCGGGACTCTTGTCATCAAAATTCTCCATGCCCATGTCATCCCAATGCTTCATGACCCCTGTAATCACAATGCTCCGTGACGCTTGTCATCACAGTGCTCCATGAACCTTGTCCTCTTAATGCTCCATGCCTTTGTCAGCAATATGCTACATAATCTTGTCATCACAATGCTCCATGCGCTTGTCATCACAATCCTTCATGACACTTTGGATCATATTGCTTCATGCCCTTGTCATCTCCCTCTTGCCTTTCTGGTTTTTACAGATTTTCGGATGTCCCTTTTGACCCGTGGGAAGTGACAGTTCTTTGTAGTGTGGATTTGCATTGCGTGCTTGCTTGATTGTCCAAAACGGTCGTATGCGTTTTCTCCTGAATATATTCAGGAGAAAACGCATACGCCCTTTTTGGCCAAGTGCATCATTGTCGAAGTTGTGATGCTTTTCCTGTGCTTTAAAGGCGATTCCAATTTACCTCTTGAAATATGTTTTGTGCAATTCTGCCTCATTTTCAAGTCAGCTTCGTTGCCTTCCCTCAACAGATTTTTGGAAGACAGTAGTCCTTTATAACTGTAGGTTTGTGAATTGCTGTGCCCGTGAGCTCCAATTTTCAAATCCCATTTTTGGGAGCTGACCGCAAATCCACAATTTTGCTTCAGGACCTATACTTGTTCCAGGGGTGGCTATACTGTTCCCTGCAGGTGTCTGAGGCTTTGGTTAATTCTTCTTCCTGACGGGAATTTACAGTGACATGTGCCCATCCAAATGCCTACATCTACTCTCTGATTGTTTCTCCCTCTTCCCTTTCATCCTCTGCACAATTAGCAAACTGTGCGAACCAGGAGGTTATAGGGGCTGGCTCTCCTAAGTTGGGAGATTGATAGTAAAGCAGTTGGAATGCCAAACTGGAGCACAAGGAGAGGAAAAATTAGGAGAATTTTAGAAACCTTTCACCATCACAGGGTGTCCATTCTCTAGGTTTCCCATACATGTTATAACTGTAGTGATATTCCCTACTACCTGGAGATTTGGGATCCATGGAATCGTGGCATGCATTACTACTTTAAAGGGTCTGCATTTTCTCTCCCAATCTCACCAGTCCTCTCAGTCCCAAGTGTCCAGCCTTATGTCTCATCCAGCTGTCTTTGCAGATAGGGTCATTCCCGGTTTCATCAGAACCCCTGAAGGAATTGTGTAAGAATTTTGCTGTTTTTTTGTTTGTTTTTGAAATTCATTTTTATAATGGGGTTGAGCTGATTTTCACTGACGTGTTTATGCCAGTCTAGACACACTTGATTCCCTTATGGAGACAAATCAATACATAGGTTTTAAGATTCTCACTATTCAGATATATTCCTCTGTGGGGAATAGGGGGTTTGAGTTCCGTTCACTGAGGAAGGGGTAGGTCTCGTCTATTCTCTATTTGGTTTATGGAATGGTACCTGTGCTAATATCACACTCTGCTTTTATGCATCACCCAACCTCTCCTTTCCCATTAAACAGGCATAAGAGTGTTTTCTAAATGTGAGACTCTGTTCTCTTTCTTAATTCAGTACATGTGTTGTGATGTTGACATTCCCTCTCTAAGTGATATCTTATGATAAGATTCTTTTTCTGTGTGACTAATTTCACTTAGAATCATCATACCTAAATCCACTCTTTATGCTGCTACTGGCCTTATGACATTGATTTCACGTCTGAGTGATATTCCGTTGTACAAAATTACCACAAGTAATTTATGCATTTCTCTTTTTCCTGGGATATTTTAGGTGTACCGAAGTTGAGGTTCTTGTATGCAGAGCAGCCCTAAACTTTGGGGTGCCTGTGTCTTGTCGATATTTAGTCTTCCCAAGTTATATGTCCATGAGTTGAAGTCCCCTTTGCTCGGGGGCTTTGTATTTAAATGTTTTAGGAAACACCATACACTTCTTCAGAGTGGCTCTTGGATATTTATACCCCACCCATCAGCGTGACTAGGCTCCCTGTTCTCCATGGCCTCTCCAGCATTTCTGGTTTGTACACATTTTTTGGATGGCCTTTCTAAGCAGTGGAAATTGAGACTTCTTTGTTGTGCGGATTTGCATTTCCCGCTTGCTTGGTTGGCCAAAAACTCTGTATGTGTTTTTTTCCTGAAGATATTCACGAAAAAAAGGCATACACCCTTTTGCCCAACTGCATCATTTTAGAAATTCTGCTGTTTTTCATATGCTTTAAATGTGAGTACAATCTACCTTTTGAAAAATGTTTCCTGCAATTCTGCCTCTCATTCAGATCCCCTTCGTTGCCTTACCTGAATATATTTTTGGACGTTGGTTATCAATTATATCTTTGCAGGTCTTTGAACTGTCTGCTCCTGAGCTCCATTTTGCAACTCACATTTATTGTGAGCTCGCCGCCAAACCATTGGATTGCTTCTGGCCATATTCTGGTTCTGAGGAGGCAGGCTAAGCCTTTGGTTAATTCTTGTTCCTAATGGGAAATTAGAGTGACATGTGCCTGTCAAAACTCCTACAGCTAATCTCTCATTGGTTCCCCCTCTGCTCATTTATCCTCTGCACAAATTGCAAACTGTGTGAAACAGGAGGTTAAAGGTGCTGATTCTCCAATAGGGGAGATTGTTAATAATGTGGCTGGAATGGCGAACCCCAGCACCAGGAGATCAAAAATGAGGTGCATTGTAGACACCTTTCCTGAGCACATGGTGTACATTCATCTCGGTTTCACAGGCATGTTTTTGCTGTCAGAAGATTCCCTTGAACCTGCCGATTTGGGACCCATGGAATGGGTACCAGGCAGTATTACTTTAAAAGGTCTGCATTTCCTCACCCAGCCTCTCTAACATCTCTTAGCGTGCATAGCTTCCAGCCTTATGTATCATCCTGCTGTGGGTCTACATGTGTTCAATCCATGTTACATCGTAGCCCTTCAACAAAAGTTGTAAGAATTTTTGTCTGTCTCACCGTTTTTATAAATATTTTTAAATTTATTTTTATATTTGTTACAGCTGATTTTCAAAGCTCTATTTTTTGCTGCTGTACATCCACTTGATTCATGTACTGTGAGACAACAATAAATTATTTTTCAGATGCTTACGAGTCATATGTATTATTGTCCAGTGACTTGAGTGTGCTGAGTGCAGTTCTTTGAGGTACCGTGTAGGCCTTGTCAGTTATTCAATTTGGTACTTGGAATGGTATATTTGCTAATTTCAAACTCCTGGATAATAACTCACCATTCCCCCCCTTTCCCATTTAGCAGCCTTATATCTATTTTCTACATATTTGACTATGTTTCTGTTTTGTAGTTTATTTCATGTGTAGCCATGTTTGATTCCACCTTTAAGTGACATCTTATTATATGTGTCTTTTTCTTTCTGACATATGTCACTTAGAATGATCGTATGTAACTCCTCCAGAGTTGTTCCAACTGGCCTTATTTCATTGATTTCGGGATGAGTAATATTCCACTCTACATAAGTACTCCATCTCTTTTATCCATTTCATCCTTCCAGGGACATTTAGGTTATATCCAAGTGGAGGCCCTTTTTAACAGAGAGGTGGTAAACGTTGGGGTGCCTGTTTTCTGTCCATTTATGTTTTTCCCAAGGTATACGCCCATGAGGGCAAGTGCACTATGCTCTGTAGCTCATCTTTTAGATGTCTTAGCAAACACAATACACTTCTCCAGAGTGGCCATTGGCAAATTACATTTCCACTATCAGCCTCACAGGGCTCCCTTTTCTCCTCGCTCTGTCCTGCATTTCTGGTGTTTACACTTTATGTGGATGGCCCTTCTGACTGATGTGAAGTGATACATTTTGTAGTATTGATTTCCAGTGCACACCTGTTTGGTTGGATAAAAAGTGTGTATGGCCTTTACTTGAATATATTCAGAAAAAATGCATACGCCCTTTTGGGCCAACTGCATCATTGGCGATGTTCAGCCCCTTTTCTTGTGCTTTAATGCGGAGTCCTTTCTACCTCTTCAAATCTGTTTCCTGCCACTCTCCCTTGCTTACAACTCCTTTTCTGTGACTTACCTCAAGACATTTTTCGATGATAGATATTTTCAACTCTGCAGTTTCATGAATTTTAGTGTCCCTGAGTTCCATTTTTCAACTTGTGTTTTTGGAAACTGGACACAAAACAGCGGGATTTCCTCTAGCCCTATTCTCTTTCCATGGGCAATTCTAACCTTTGATGAATTTGTCTTCCAGATTGGAAATTAGAGTGGCATGTGCCTGTCCGAACACCTAAGACTTGTCTCTAAATTTTTCTCATCCTTCCGCTTCATCCTCTGGACAAATTCCAAACTGTGTGCAACAGGATGTTAACGGTGCTGATATCCCCAAGTGAGGAGATTGTTAGGAAATATGCTGGAGGGGTGAACCCGAGCACCAGGCGATGAGGAGATGAGGTGCCTTTTCCAAACTCTTTCCGATCAAACGGTGTACCATCCTCTAGGTGTGACAGGCATGTTTTAGCTGTAGGAAGGGTCCCGTGCATGGAAGGAGAACACCAGGGATTTTTCCAAATCAGTGCCTCCCCGTACCCCAAACTGGGGAATTTTTAAGCTACAGCTCCACGTATGTCCATTAAAGGCCTTGGGAAATAGGCAGAGGCCAAACTTTAGATGATTGAAATCTTCAGGGTCAGAAGCGTTCACCATCGGCCTTGCTTAGGTTACATTTTATCTGTCATTGATAGATGATGTCAATAAAAATATCGATTCTTTTTCAGATTATTTCCCCTTATAGGTTATTGCAAAATATTCAGTGTAGTTCCCTGTGTTATACAGTAGTTCCTTGTTGATGATCTATTTTATACATAGCAGTGTGTTTGTGTTAATCCCAAACTGTTAATTTATCCCTTCTGCTACCTTTCCCCATTGGTAATAATAAATTTTAACTTTTATACTTCTCAGAAACGGGGGAGCTGAAAGAGAGGTATCCTTTTCAATGGAAAAGCATTGAAAACAAGATTGAAGCTTCAGCCAAGAGTATTCGATGTACATCCATGGAAATAAATCACTTCATTTCTCTAATGTTGACCTGACAAATAAGACAGACGTCTTCACTGAACTTGCTTATAGTAAAGTGATGGAAATATCAAATGTAAGTCTTAGAAACATCTTATTTTACCCAAGCATTATACACTGCTCTATGTTAACTACAGTTTGGCTCACACATCTGTTCATTGAAGTTACAATGTTCTCAATTTCTGTTACTGATCCTCCAGAGTGGACCCCAACAGCAGTCCCCGTGCCCAGTGTCATTGGAGCCAAGAGATCAAGACTGAGTTTGCTTCAGAAGCAAAGGAAACATTATTTTGAAAACAGAATGGAGAGGTGAGAGCGTGCACTCCCCCACGGGCTCTGGGCTAGGCTGCTGTGTAGGGATCCCAGCAGCGTCAGTGGGAGGGAGGGGATGGAGCTCTCGAGGGCTGGGTTGGCTGCAGCTCAGGCTCTATGCCGTGGAGTCTGCATGTGACCCCGCTAGCTGAGGTGTCGACCCAGCCATTCTACACTAGGAAATCGGGTGTGAAGTGCCGGGTGTCGGACCTCTGCATGCGGAACCCTAGGAGCACGTGAAATTAGACAAAGCACAAAGGAAAAGCAGGATAGACATTATTTTATTCCCCAGATTCTCTTTTTATCTCCCAGGAATTTTTAATGAACGTTGCCGGAGATGAACACCTCCTCTGCTTTTTGTTCTGTTCCTCATTCTTGGGGTGTTGAGGGTGCAGACCCCTCTTTTGTAACTGCTTCATGCTGTGGTGGGATCCCTGATACCTGAGGGGAGGGGCAAAACATCTCCCCATCAGCCTCCAGGTGAGGTTTATTGTCCCAAGGTCTCCTGCCTCACTTCTTGTCCGCATGAGCACCAGCATTGGAAGTGTTATAGATTCTAATGACCTTTAAGGGTCCAGGAAAGAGATGCGCAGAGATGCTGAGGTGGCAGGTATCACCCCACCCCACATTTGTTTGGCGACCTTAGGCTGACGGTTTTTGCCAGCCTAGATGCTCTGACCAGTAGTCTGTGCTTTCTTTAATTAGGTCCCTGAATTAATGTACAAACAGCACCATGTGTCAGAACCCTGCCCGTGCAACTCTCAGACAGTCCAGGGTCAGTGGTGATCCAGGACCATGACGTCCACTGAGTCAACGGCCTTTAGAAGTAGCCAGCAGTCCTGCCGGTCATATTGGCCACCATCACCGCGGTGTCTGTAGGGTTTTCTATGGTGAAAGCGTGATATACTTTTCCCCCGCCAAGCTTATTAGCTCCCCTCTGGGTGCAGTAAGTCCTGCAAGCAGTAGTCTGCTCTTTCGGGGCACAGTCTGCTTGTTTTCTGAGAGAAACTCCAGGTCAAGTGATGGTCACATGAGTCATCTTGGGGGCCCGTTGCCCCGATTTGTCTCTCTGGAGGTTGGAGTTGGAGGGCCTCCTCACTCGTGGTCAGTGTGTCCACAGAGCGACCCCTGCAACTTCAGGGCATGATGGGTGGTTAGGATCTCCACGTGGGGTCCTTTTCCCATAGGAGGGAGCTGGCCTTGTGGGCTGCTGATTTCTTGCTTTTTAGATACCCCTGTATCCTGGCCTGATGAGTCGGTGGGCAAAGCCCTTGGTGACCATAGTTTATCATACCTGAAGGGCATTCTTGTGTTGCTCCATTTCAAGTTGTCCCAGTTTTTGCACTAATGCTCCAAGGGCAATTAACCATTGACCGGGTATGTAAAGGTCAAAGGGTTTACCTAAATTAGGGAGTTCCTGGGCAAGGGTCTGAATTGACTGCTCTTTCCATTCTTGAAAGGCTGCTTCTGGATTCTGTACAAAAGGATCATCATCTTTTCGTGTCAGTGTTTCATGTAGAGGCCCAGCTATTAGACTGTAGTTAGGGATCCAGATGCAGAAAACCTTGGCCTCCCCAGGAACCCCTAAGCTGTCTTCTAGTTTTAGAAGAGGTAAGGCTGCAAATGGATTCTTCCCTATCCTGGGATGCGTTTCTCTGAATATCTGTGAGGATGAAGCCCAGGCATGTCACCTGAGCCTGTGATATTTGAGCCTTTTTCTTGGACACCTTCTATCCTTTCTTGGCTAGGTAGTTCAGAGGCGTCTTTAGTAGGCCTGGCGATCAGAATGTCATCTGCATATTGAAGGAGGGTTCCCTTTTACAGAGGTAGAACTTTTAGGTCTTTAGAGGTCATTTCCCCAATGATGGTGTGGGGATTTTTGAACCATTGGGGCAGGACGACCCAGCATTATTGGTTTTGTTGCATGTTGTGTCCTGCCACTCAAAAGCCACAAATTCTTGTGAATCTGAGATGAATGGAATACAGAAGAAGGCATCATTGAAGTCTAATACAGAATGCCATGGCCTGGTGGATGGTAGAATGAGCAGCAGGGTGTAGGAAATAGGAGCTACTGGATGTATATCCTCGGTGGCTTCACTGACTGTCCTGATATCCTTTACCAGGTCTCCAGCAGCCCAAGGGGCTCTCGTGGTCAGGCCAATCCCAGGATATGGAGCTCACCTTGGCTGCACCACCCATCCCCACAGCCCACGGGGCTCTCGTGTTCAAGTCCCTCCCTGGGTATGGAGCTCCCCTGTGCAGCTACCCAGCAGCCCATGGGGCTCTCATAGTCAGGCCCTTCCCAGGATACGGAACTCCCCTGGGCAGGTACCCCAGCAGGGCAGGACACACAGGAACTGTGCACATAGCCCACCTTGCAGAGAACCCCCAGCTCACCTGTCGCTCACAGCTGACACAGAACACTTCAGAGCAGGACTTGAACTAACAAACAGCAGCTCTGACAGGTCTGTGACCCTGGCTATCACTCTGTGCAGCCTCTCTCTGCCTGGTCTTCCAGACACTTCCACTGCAGCCAGGGCACCAGGCCTCTGTCTCCACCCACCATCACTCCTCTCCCTGACTCCTGGGTTCCTCTCATTAGGATAGGGTCTTCTTGAAGTTGTTTTCCACTCATGGACCAGATAAAATGATAAGAAAACAAGCCGCAGCTGCAGCCCCTTGTCTAGCCTGACTCTCAAGGGCCCACACCTGTTCCTTGGGCCTGGCCCGTTTAGCAAGGTTCATTTTCTGCTACTGTGAGCCCCTGAGGGGTGAGGATTGGCTGATTTGGGCAGCCTGACACTGCCTGCCTGCCCTCCCCAGGTGTGCCTGGGTTGAGGTCAATATAAACACCACTCCAGTCAGCAAGAGCCCCTGTAGCTGTGCCTGATGCCATATTCTCTGCCCCGTCAGCAGTGTCGGAGCTGGGGTGGTGGTAGGGAGTGAGGGGCCGTGGCTTTGTGGGTGGCCCAGTGTGAGTGGGGCTCTGCTGGACTTTCCGCAGGAGTTGCTAGGCTGCCACCTGCTAAAGAAGAGGATGTGTCATCCATACCTGCCTCTTGAATTTCTCCCCAGGCAGAGGTGAGGAAGTAAAAAAGCAGTGGGGGCCGTGGCACGAGGGGTATCTCAGGCAGGGAAATGGAAAGCTTCCAGAAGAGCATCTGGGGCCAAGACCATGCTGACTGGCCTGCAGGCACCAAGTCGGCCTGCGTGCTGTCGCTGGTGTGGCTCCACAGCCCTTCCTCTAGGCTTGCAAGTGCTTGTACATATTCAGGTGTTTTACCTGGAAAGGGTGGGAAGAGTTCAGCTGCAGCAGGACTGGGGCTCAGCTCACATTTACTCACAGACGCCTCGACACAGTCCCCCAGCTTTGCAATGAGGATGCTCCTTGTCGGAGGGAGCACTGCTGACTGCATGGGAGACGATTTCCCACCTCTGACCAACTTAAGAGTTTTTTACCACTTGAGCAAGTGCCCTGATACGATTTTCCTCTGTATAACTGGTGGGTTCTGTTTTTTTTTTTTTTTTTTTTTTTTTTTTTTTCTTTTTTTTCTTTTTGGTTCAAGGTAGATTTTATTTATTCCTCTTTTTTTTTTAATTTGCAGATATAAACATGGAAATAATGCATTAATATAAAGACGTCTATGTGAAGGGAAATACTTTTTTTCTGTTTTCTTTTATTAAATGCTATTTATTTTTATTTTTTTAAATTATTTCTTTTAAACAGCAGGTTCTTAATGGATATCTATTTTATACATATAAGTGTACACATGTGAATCCCAGTCTCCCAATTCATCCCACCACCACCCTCACATGGTGTTTCCCCTTTGGTGTCCATATGTTTGTTCTCTACATCTGTGTCTCTATCTCTGCCCTGCAAATCGGTTCATCTGTACCATTTTTCTAGGTTCCACATATATGCATTAATATACAATATTTGTTTTTCTCTTTCTGACTTACTTCACTCCGTATGACAGTTTCTAGATCCATTAAGGTCTCTACAAATGACCCAATTTCATTCCTATGTATGGCTGAGTAATATTCCATTGTATATATGTACCACATCTTTATCCATTCGTCTGTCTGTGGGCACTTAGGTTGCTTTCATTACCTGGCTATTGTAAATAGTGCTGCAGTGAACATTGTGGTGAATGTGTCTTTTTGAATTATGGTTTTCTCTGGGTATATGCCCAGTAGTGGGATTGCTGGATTATATGGTAATTCTATTTTTACTTTTTTAAGGAACCTCCATACTGTTCCCCATAGGGACTGTATCAATTTACATTCCCAACAATAGTGGAAGAAGTTTCCTTTTCTCCATACCCTCTCCAGCATTTGTTGTTTGTAGATTCTCTGTTGATTCCCATTCTAACAGGTGTGACATGACACCTCATTGTAGTTTCCATTTCCATTTCTCTAATAATTAGTGATATTGAGCAGATTTTCATGTGCGTACTGGCCACCTCTATGTCTTCTTGGAAGAAATGTCTATTTATATCTTCTTCCATTTTTGTATTGGGTTGTTTGTTTTATTAATATTGAGCTGCATGAGCTGTTTATATATATTGGAGATTAATCATTTGTCCATTGATTCGTCTGCAAATATTTTCTGCCATTCTGAGGGTTGTCTTTTCGTCTTGTTTGTAGTTTCCTTTGCTTTGCAAAAGCTTTTACGTTCCATTAGGTCCCATCTGTTTAGTTTTCTTTTTTATTTCATTACTATAGGAGGTGGATCAAAAAAGATCTTGCTGTGATTTACGTCAGAGTATCCTTCGTAAGTTTTCCTCTCAGAGTTTTATACTATCCGGTCTTACATTAAGGTCTCTAATCCATTTTGAATATATTTTTTGTATGGTGTTGGGGAGTGTTCTAATTTCATTCTTTTACATGTAGCTGTCCATATTTCCCAGCACCAATGATTGAAGAGACTGTCTTATCTCCATTGTATAGTCTTGCCTCCTTTGTCATAGATTAGGTGACAATAGATGTGTAGGTTTATCCCTGTGCTTTCTTTTTTTTTTCCTTTTACACGTTTATTGGAGTGTAATTGATTTATAATGGAGTGTTCGTTTCTGCTGTATAAAAAAATGAATGAGCTATACATATACAAATATCACCAGATCCCCTCCCTCTTGCATCTCCCTCTCACACCGCATATCCCACCCCTTTATGTGGTCACAAAGCACCGAGCTGATCTCCCTGTTCTATGTGGCTGCTTCCCAGTACCTATCGGTGTTACATTTGGTAATGTATTTATGTCCATGCCACTCTCTCACTTCGTCCCAGCTTACCCATTCCCCTTCCGGTGTCCTCAAGTCCTTTCTCTATGTCTGTGTCCTTAATCCTGTCCTGCCACTAGGTTCTTCAAAATCTTTTTTTTTCTTCATTAGATTCCGTATATCTCTGTTAACATACAGTATTTGTTTTTCCCTTTCTGACTTACTTCACTGTGTAGGACAGATTCTAAGTCCATCCACCTCAGAACAAATAACTCAGTTTTGCTTCTTTTTATGGCTGAGTAATACTCCATTGTATATATGTGCCAGATCTTCTTTAAACATTCATCTGTCGATGGACACTTAGGTTGCTTCCATATCCTGACTATTGTAAATAGAGCTGCAATGAACATTTTTCTACATAACTCTTTTTGAATTATGGTTTTCACAAGGCAAATGCCCAGTAGTTGGATTGTTGTGTTATATGGTACTTCTATTGTTAGTTATTTAAAGGAACCTCCGTACTGTTCTCCCTAGTGCCCATATCAATTTACATTCCCACCCACAGTGCAAGTGTGTTCCCTTTTCTCCAATAAAGACCTCTCCAGCATTTATTGTTTTGTAGATATTTTTGATGATTTCCACTCTGACTGCTGTGAGGTGATACCTCAGGGTAGTTTTGATTTAGATTTCTCTAATGATTAGTAATGTTCAACATCCTTTCATGTGTTTCTTGGTAATCTGTATATCTTCTTTGGATAAATGTCTATTTAGGTCTTCTGCCCGTTTTTGGATTGGGTTGTTTGTTTTTGTGATATTGAGCTACATGAGGTGCTTGTAAAGTTAGGAGATTAATCCTTTGTCAATTGCTTCATTTGAAAATATTTTCTCCCATTCTGAGGGTTGTTTTTGCATCTTGTTTATGTTTTCCTGTACTGTGTAAAAGCTTTTAAGTTTCATTAGGTCCCATTTGTTGATTTCTGTTTTTATTTCCATTTCTCTAGGAGGTGGGTCCAAAAGGATCTTGCTGTGATTTATGTCATAGAGTGTTCTGCCTATGGTTTCCTCTAAGTGTTTTATAGTGTCTGGTCTTATATTTAGATCTCTAATCAATTTAGAGTCTATTTTTGTGTATGGTGTTATGGAGTGTTCTAATTTCATTCTTTTATGTGTAGGGGTCCAGTTTTCCCAGCACCAATTACTGAAGAGACTGTCTTTTCTCCATTGTATATCCTTAGCTCCTTTGTCATAGATGAGATAGCCATAGGTATGTAGGTTTATCTCTGGGCTTTCTGTCCTGTTCCATTGATCTGTGTTTATGCCAATCTACATACACTTGATTCCATTATGGAGACATATAAATACATAGGTTTCAAGGTTATTACCAGTCAGATATATTCCTCTTCAGTGAATAGGGTGTTTTGTGTCCAGTTCATTGAGAAAGGAGTAGGTCTTGTCTATTACATATTTGGTATATGGAATGGGATCTGTGCTAATTTCAAACTCTGCTTTTACACATCACCCCACGTCACCTTTCCCCTTAAGGAGGAATAAGTGTGTTTTCTAAATGTGTAACTCTGTTCACATTTGAAATTCAGTTCATGTGTAGCCATGTTTACATTCCCTCTATAAGTGATATATTACAATATTTTTTTTTCTTTGTGGCTCATTTCACTTAGCATCATCATACCTAAAGCCACTCATTATGCTGCTATTGGCCTTATGACATTGATTTTATGTCAGAGTGACATTCCATTGTATATAAGTACCGCAACATCTATATCCATTTTTTTCCCTTTCCTGGGATATTTAAAGTGTACCGAAGTCGAGGTTCTTGTAAACAGAGCAGCCCTAAACTTTGGGCTGGCTGTTTGTTGTGGATTTTTAATTTTCCCAAAATACACGCCCATGAGTGGAAGTGTGCTATGCTCTGTAGCTCTGTTTTAGAAAACAACATACAGTTCTCCAGAGAGGCTGTTGGCAATTTACATCCTGTCCATCGGCGTAACCAGGCTCCCTTTTCTCCATGGCCTGTCCTGCATTTGTGGTTTTTACACTATTTGTGGATGGCCCTTTTGACTGGAGGTAAGGGACACTTCAATGTAGTGTGGATTTGCAATGCCTGAGGCCTTGCTTGGCCAAAAAGGGCATATGCATTTTTTCCCGAATATATTCAAGAAAATACACATAGTCCCTTTTCAGCCAAGGGCAACATTGTCGAAATTCTGTCGCTTTTCATGTGCTTTAAAGACGACTCCAATCTACCTCTTGAAATCTGTTTCCTTCAATTCTGCCTTGCATTCAAATCCTCTTCACTGCCTTTCCTCAATATATTTCTGGATGATAGTTGTCCTTTATAACTCTGCAAGTTTGTGAATTGCTGTGCCCCTGATTTCCATTTTTCAACAGGCCTCTTTGTGAGCTGGCTGCAATACCGCAACATGGCTGTAGGCCCTAGTCTGGTTCCGGGGTGTCAGGTTGAGCCTTTGGTTAATTATTCTTCCTGATGGGAAACTAGAGTGACATGTGCCCATCCAAACACCTACAGCTAATCTCTCATTTGTTTCCCCTCTTCCTGTTCATCCTCTGCACAATTTGCAAACTGTGCATAACAGGAGGGTAAAGGCGCTGAAACTCCAAGTGGGAAGATTTTTAGTAATGCAGATGGAATGGCGAAGCCGAGCACGACAAACGGAAAAATGAGGTACCTTTTAGAAAACTTTCCCAATTACACAGTGTACCATCCACTGGGTTTCCCATGCATGCTTTAACTGTAGGAAGATTCCCTTAAACTTGGAGAGTTGGGACCACTAGAATGGGTAGTACACAGTATAGCTTAATGTGGTGTTCTTTTGCTCACAAAACCTCAACAATCTTGTCAGCCCCAAGTGTCCAGTTTTATGTCTCATCCTGCTGTGAGTGTAAAGGTGGACAATCCATGTTGCATCACAGGCCCTGAACGTAATTCTTAAGGCTTTCCCTCTGTTTCACTGTTTTTGCATTTTGCTTTTGAAATTTATTTTTATAAGGGTGTTTAGCTGAATTTCAGTGTTGTGTTCATGCCATTATACACACACATGACTCCTTTATGGAGACATGATAATACATATGTTTTAAAATTATTGGAGTCAGATATATTACTCTGCAATGAATAGGGGGTGTTGAGTCGAGTTCATTGTGCGGGGAGTAGGTGATGTCTATTACATACTTGGTTTATGTAACGGTATCTGTGCTAATTTAAAACTGTGGTTTTATGCATCAACCCACCTCACCTTTCCCCTTAAGCAGGGAGAATATTGTTTTCTAAGTGTGTGTCTCTGTTGTGTTTGTAATTCAGATCATTCATAGCCAAGTGTACATTCCCACTATAAGTGATATCTTATGATAAGATTCAGTACTCTGTTATCTTTCCTAACTCAGTTCATATGTAGCCATGTTTACAGGAACTTCATAAGTGATATCTTATGATATGTTTCTTTTTCTCTGTGACTTATTTCACTTAGAATCATCGTACCTGAATCCTCTCATTTTGCTGCTACTGGTCTTATGACATTGATTTCATGGCTGAGGGATATTCCATCGTATGTAAGTAACACAATTTTTTGAACCATTTTAATCTTTCTTGAGATATTTAAGGTGTACCCAAGTTGAGGTTCATGTAAGCAGTGCAGCCCTAAATTTTGGGGTGGCTCTGTCTTATTGATTTTCAGTTTTCCCAAGGTATATTCCCTAGACTGGAAGTGCCCTTGGCTCTGTAGCTCGGTTGTTTACTTGTTTATGGAACACAATGCACACCTCCAGTGAGGCAGTTGGCAATTTACATGCCGCCCATCAGCATAACAAGGCTCCCTGTTCTCCAGGGCCTGTCTTGCCTTTCTGGTTTTTATCCATTTTGTGGATATGCCTTTTGACTGGTGAGAAGTGATACTTCTTTGGAGTGCAGATTTGCAATGCCCGCTTGCTTGCTTGGCCACAAAGGGCGTATGCGTTTTCTCCTGGATATATCCAGGAGAAAACGCATACGCCCTTTTTGGCCAAGTGCATCATTGTCGAAGTAGTGCCCCTCTTCCTGTGCTTTAAAGCCGATTCCAACGTACCTATTGAAATCTGTTTCCTGCTATTCTGCCTCGCTTTCAACTCTGCCTCGTTGCCTTCCCTCAACAGATTTTTGGACGATAGTTGTCCTTTATTACTCTGCCAGTTTGTGAAGTGCTGTGCCCCTGAGCTCCAATTTTTAACTCGTTTTGTGTGAGCTGAATGCAACTCCAAAATTTTGGTTCAGGAACTCTACTGGTTCCCGGTGGGTGGCGGAGACTTTGGTTAATTCTTCTTCCGCACGGGATATAAGAGTGACACGTGCCCGTCCAAATGCCTAACAGCTACTCTCTCATTGGTTCTCCCTCTTCCCTTTCATCCTCTGCCAAATTGGCAACCTGTGAGAACCAGGAGGTAAAAGGTGCTGTCTCTTCAAGTTGCGAGATTGATAGTAAAGCAGTTGGAATGTCAAACCGGAGCACCAGGAGGGGGGCTATTCGTTGAGTTTTAGAGACCTTTTGTATTCACAATGTGTCCATTTTATAGGTTTCACGTACATGTTATAGCTGTAGTAATATTCCCTTCAACCTGGAGACATGGGACCCATGGAATGGGTGCCATGCATTATTTCTTTAAAGGGTCTGCATTTGCTCACACAATCTCAACAATACTCTCAGTCCCATGTGTCCAGCCTTATGCCACATCCAGCTGTCATGTAGATAGGGTCATTCCAGGTTTCATCAGAGACCCTGAAGGAATTGTAAAGAATATCCGTTTTTTTTTTTGAAATTCCTTTTAATAGTGTGTTTTAAATGATTCTCACTGCCATGTTTATGCCAGTCTAGACACTCTTGATTCCCTTAAGGAGACATACCAATACATAGGTTTTAAGATTCTTCCTAGTCAGATATATTCCTCTGCATGAAGTATGGGTTGTTGAATACCTTTCACTGAGGAAGGTATAGATCTTGTCTATTCTGTATTTCGTTTTTGGAACGGTGCCTGTTCTAATATTAAACTCTGATTTTATGCAAAACCCCACCTCTCCTACCCCCTTAAGGAGGCATAAGAGTGTTTTCTAAATGTGAGACTCTGTTCTATTTCCTAAATCAGTTCATGTGTAGCCATGTTTACAGGATCTTCATAAGTGATATCTTATCATACGTTTCTTTTTCTGTGTG
This sequence comes from Mesoplodon mirus, assembly GCF_964341445.2. Lineage (NCBI taxonomy): Eukaryota > Metazoa > Chordata > Mammalia > Artiodactyla > Ziphiidae > Mesoplodon > Mesoplodon mirus. Next base: position 66,061 of record NW_028295253.1, read on the forward strand.
ACTTATTTCACTTAGAATCATCAAACCTGAATACACTCATTTTGCTGCTACTGGTGTTATGACATTGATTTCATGGCTGAGGGATACTCCATCGTACCTAAGTACCACAATTTTTTGAACCATTTTTATCTTTCCTGGGATATTTAAGGTGTACCCAAGTTGAGGTTCTTGTAAGCAGTGCAGCCCTAAATTTTGGGGTGGCTGTGTCTTATTGATTTTCAGTTTCCCAAGGTGTATTCCCCAGACTGGAAGTGCCCTTAGCTCTGTAGCTCTGTTGTTTACTTGTTTTAGGAAACACAATGAACTCCTCCAGAGAGGCAGTTGGCAATTTACATCCCGCCCATCAGCATAAAAAGGCTCCCTGTTCTCCAGGGACTGTCTTGCCTTTCTGGTTTTTATCCATTTTGTGGATGCACCTTTTGACTGGTGGGAAGTGATACTTCTTTCTAGTGCAGATTTGCATTGCCCGCTTGCTTGCTTGGCCAAAAAGGGCGTATGCGTTTCCTCCTGAATATATTCAGGAAAAAACGCATACGCCCATTTTGGCCAAGTGCATCATTGTCGAAGTTGTGCCCCTCTTCCTGTGCTTTAAAGGCGATTCCAACGTACCTATTGAAATCTGTTTCCTGCTATTCTGTCTCGCTTTCAATTCCGCCTCGTTGCCTTCCATCAACAGATTTTTGGACGATAGTTGTCCTTTATTACTCTGCAAGTTTGTGAAGTGCTGTGCCCCTGAGGTCCATTTTTTAACTCGTTTTTTGTGAGCTAAACACAAGTCCAGAATTTTGGTTCAGGACCTATACTGGTTCCCGGTGGGTGGCTGAGATTTTGGGTAATTCTTCTTCCTCCCAGGATATAAGAGTGACACGTGCCCATCCAAATGCCTAACAGCTTCTCTCTCATTGGTTCTCCCTCTTCCCTTTCATCCTCTGCCAAATTGGCAACCTGTGCAAAACAGGAGGTTAAAGGGGCTGTCTCTCCAAGTTGGGAGATTGATAGTAAAGCAGGTGGAAAATCAAACTGGAGCACCAGGAGAGGGACAATTAGTTGAGTTTTAGAAACCTTTCGTATACACAGTGTGTCCATTCTCTAGGTTTCCCGTACATGTTATAGCTGTAGTAATATTCCCTTCAACCTGGAGAGTTTGGAACCATGGAATGGAGGCCACACATTATTGCTTTAAGCGGTCTGTGTTTGCTCACCCAGTCTCACCAATTCTCTCTCCCAAGTATCCAGCCTTATGCCACATCAAGCTGTAGTTGTAGACAGGGTCATTCCAGGTTTCATCAGAGACCCTGAAGGAATTGTAAAGAATTTCCCTGTTTTGTTGTTTTGTTTTTGAAATTCCTTTTTATAGTGGGTTTGATCTGATTCTCACTGCCGTGTTTATGCCAGTCTAGACACACTTGATTCCCTTACGGAGACATATCAGTACATAGGTTTTAAGATTCTTACTAGTCAGATATAATCCTCTGTGGAAAATATGCGGTTTTGAGTCCCTTTCCCCGAGGAAGGTGTAGATCTTGTCTATTCCATAGTTTGTTTTTGGAACGGTACCTGTGCTTATATGAAACTCTGCTTTTATGCATCACCCCACCAGTCCTTCCCCCTTAAGCAGGCATAAGTGTGTTTTCTAAATGTGAGACTGTGTTCTCTTCCCTCACTCAGTTCATGTGTAGCCATGTTTACAGGATCATCTTAAGTGATATCATATGATAAGATTCTTTTTCTCTGTGACTTATTTCATTTAGAATCCTCATACCTGAATCCACTCATTTTGCTGCTACTTGTCTTATGACATTGATTTCATGGCTGAGGGATATTCCATCGTACGCAAGTACCACAATTATTTGTAAATTTTTTAACATCCCTGGGATACTTCAGGTGTACCCAATTTGAGGTTCTTATAAGCAGTGCATCCCTAAATTTTGGGGTGGCTCTGTCTTATTGATTTTCAGTTTTCCCAAGGTATATTCCCTAGACTGGAAGTGCCCTTGGCTCTGTAGCTTTGTTGTTTACTTGTTTTAGGGAACACAGTGCACTTCTCCAGAGAGGCAGTTGCCAACTTACATCCCGCCCATCAGTCTAACAAGGCTCCCTGTTCTCCAGGTCCTCTCTTGCCTTTCTGGTTTTTACACATTTTGCCGATGTCCCTTTGGACCAGTGGGAAGGGATACTTCTTTGTATTGCAGATTTGCATTGCCCGCTTGCTTGCTTGGCCAAAAAGGGCGTATGCGTTTTCACCTGAATATATTCAGGAGAAAATGCATACGCCCATTTTGGCCAAGTGCATCATTGTCGAAGTTGTGCCCCCCTTCCTGTGCTTTAAAGGCGATTCCAACGTACCTATTGAAATCTGTTTCCTGCTATTCTGCCCCGCTTTCAAGTCCACCTCGTTGCCTTCCATCAACAGATTTTTGGACGATAGTTGTCCTTTATTACTCTGCCAGTTTGTGAAGTGCTGTGCCCCTGAGCTCCATTTTTTATCTCGTTTTTTGTGAGCTGAACGCAAGTCCAAAATTTTGGTTCAGGACCTATACTGGTTCCCGTTGGGTGGCTGAGACTTTGGTTAATTCTTCTTCGTGACAGGCAATTAGAGTGACATGTGCCCGTCCAAATGCCTAACAGGTACTCTCTCATTGGTTTTCCCTCTTCCCTTTCATCCTCTGACAAATTGGCAACCTGTGTTTTCCAGGAGGAGAAAGGGGCTGTCTCTCCAAGTTGGTAGATTGATAGTAAAGCAGTTGGAAAGTCAAACTGGAGCACCAGGAGAGGGACAATTAGTTGAGTTTTAGAAAACTTTTCTATACACAGTGTTTCCATTCTCTAGGTCTCCCGTACATGTTTTAGCTGTAGTAATATTCCCTTCAACCTGGAGAGTTTGGAACCATGGAATGGAGGCCAAGCATTATTGCATTAAACGGTCTGTGTTTGCACACCCAGTCTCACAAATCCTCTCAGTCCCAAGTATCAAGCCTTATGCCACATCAAGCTGTAGTTGTAGATAGGTTCATACCAGGTTTCATCAGAGACCCTGAAGGAATTGTAAAGAATTTCCCTGTTTTGTTGTTTTGTTTTTATAATTCCTTATTATAGTGGGTTTGAGCTGATTCTCACTGCCGTGTTTATGCCAGTCTAGAAACACTTGATTCCCTTACGGAGACATATCAATGCATAGGTTTTAAGATTCTTACTAGTCAGATATATTCCTCTGCGGGAAATATGGGGTTTTGAGTCCCTTTCCCGAGGAAGGTGTAGGTCTTTTCTATTCCATAGTTGGTTTTTGGAACGGTACCTGTGCTTATATCAAACTCTGGTTTTATGCATCACCCCACCTCTCCTTCCCCCTTAAGCAGGCATAAGAGTGTTTTCTAAATGTGAGACTCTGTTCTCTTTCCTAACTCAGTTCATGTGTAGCCAGGTTTACAGGATCTTCATAAGTGATATCTTATGATAAGTTTCTTTTTCTGTGTGACTTATTTCACTTGGAATCATCGTACCTGAATCCACTCATTTTGCTGTTACTGGTCTTATGACATTGATTTCATGGCTGAGGGATATTCCATTTTACGTAAGTACCACAATTTTTTGAACCATTTTTATCTTTCCTGGGATACTTAAGTTGTACCCAAGTTGAGGTTCTTGTAAGCAGTGCAGCCCTAAATTTTGGGGTGGCTCTGTCTTATTGATTTTCAGTTTTCCCAAGGTATATTCCCTAGAGTGGAAGTGCCCTTGGCTCTGTAGCTCTGTTGTTTACTTCTTTTATGGAACACAATGCACTCCTCCACAGAGGCAGTTGGCAATTTACATCCTGCCCATCAGCATAACAAGGCACCCTTTTCTCCAGGGCCTGTCTTGAATTTCTGGTTTTTACCCTTTTTGTGGATGTTCCTGTGGACCGGTGGGAAGTGATACTTCTTTGTAGTGCAGACTTGCATGCCCGCTTGCTTGCTTGGCCAAAAAAGGCGTATGCGTTTTCACCTGAATATACTCAGGAGAAAATGCATAAGCCCTTTTTGGCCAAGTGCATCATTGTCGAAGTTGTGCCACCCTTCCTGTGCTTTAAATGTGATTCCAACATACCTCTTGAAATCTGTTTCCGGCTATTCTGCCTCGATGTCAAATCCGCCTCGTTGACTTCCCTCAACAGATTTTTGGACGATAGTTGCCCTTTATTACTCTGCCACTTTGTGAATTGCTGTGCCCCTGAGCTCCTTTTTTTAACTAGTTTTTTCTGAGCTGTACGCAATCCAATAATTTGGTTCAGGACCTATACTGGTTCCCGGTGGGTGGCTGAGACTTTGGTCAATTCTTCATCCTCCAGGGAAATAAGAGTGACATATGCCCATCCAAATGCCTTACAGCTACTCTCTCATTGGTTCTTCCTCTTCCCTTTCATCCTCTGCCAAATTGTCAACCTGTGCAAACCAGGAGGTTAAAGGGGCTGTCTCTCCAAGTTGGGAGATTGATATTAAACGCATTGGAAAGTGAAACCGGAGCACCAGGATAGGGACTATTCGTTGAGTTTTAGAAACCTTTCATATTCACAGTGGGTCCATTCTATTGGTTACCCGTACATGTTATAGCTCTAGTAATATTCCCCACAACCTGGAGAGTTGGGACCCATCGAATGGCTGCCACATATTATTGCTTTAAGGTTCTGCATTTGCTCACCCAATCTCACCAATCCTCTCAGTCCCATGTGTCCAGCCTTATGCCACATCCTGCTGTCATTGTAGATCGAGTCATACCAGGTTTCATCAGAGACCCTGAAGGAATTGTAAATAATTTCCCTGTTTTTTTTGGTTTGATTTTGAAATTCCTTTCTATAGTGGGTTTGAGCTGATTCTCACTTCCATGTTTATGCTAGTGTAGACATACTTGATTCCCTTACGGAGATATATCAATACATAGGTTTTAAGATTCTTATTAGTAAGATATATTCCTCTGCGGGGAATATGGGTTGTTGTGTCCCTTTCCCTGAGGAAGGTGTAGGTCTTGTCTATTCCGTATTAGGCTTTTGGAAAGGTACCTGTACTAATTCAAACTCTGGTTTTATGCATCACTCCAGCTCTCAATCCTCCTTAAGCAGGCATAAGAATGTTTTCTAAATGTGAGTCTCTCTTCTCTTTCCTAACACAGTTCATGTGTAGCCATGTTTACAGGATCTTCATAAGTGATATCTTATGATAAGTTTCTTTTTCTGTGTGACTTATTTCACTTAGAATCATCGTACCTGAATCCACTCATTTTGCTGCTACTGGCCTTATGACATTGATTACATGGCTGAGGGATATTCCTTGTACATAAGTACCACAATTTCTTGAACCTTTTTTGTCTTTCCTGGTATATTTAAGGTGTACCCAAGTTGAGGTTCTTGAAATAAGTGAAACCCTTAATTTTGGGGTGGCTCTGTCTTATTGATTTTCAGTTTTCCCAATGTATATTTCCTAGACTGGACGTGCCCTTGGCTCTGTAGCTCTGTTGTTTATTTGTTTTACGGAACACAATGCACTCCTCCAGAGAGGCAGTTGGCAACTTAATCCCACCAATCAGCATAACAAGGCTCCCAGTTCTCCAGGGGCTGTCTTGCCTTTCTGGTTTTTACACATTTTGCGGATATCCCTTTTGACTGGTTTGAGGTGATAATTCTTTGTAGTGCAGATTTGCATTGCCTGCTTGCTGGATGGCCAAAAAGGGCATATTCGTTTTCTCCTGAATATATTCAGGAGAAAAGGCATACGCCCTTTTTGGCCAAGTGCATCATTGTCGAAGTTGTGCCCCTCTTCCTGTGCTTTAAAGGCGATTCCAACATACCTCTCGAAATCTGTTTCCTGCTATTCTGAATCGCTTTCAAGTCCGCCTCCTTGCCTTCCATTAAACAAATATTTGGACGATAGTTGTCCTGTATTTATCTGCCAGTTTGTGAATGGCTGTGCCCATGAGCTCCAATTTTCAACTCGTTTTTTGTGAGCTGAATGCAAGTCCAAACTTTGGTTGAGGATCTATACTGGTGTGTGGTGGGTGGCGGAGACTTTGGTTAATTCTTCTTCCGGCCGGGAAATTAGAGGGACATGTTCCCGTCCAAATGCCTAACAGCTACTCTCTTATTGGTTCTCTCTCTTCCCTTTCATCCTCTGCCAAATTGGCAACCTGTGAGAAACAGGAGGTTAAAGGGGCTGTCTCTCCAAGTTGGGTGATTGATAGTAAAGCAAATGGAAAGTCAAACCGGAGCACCAGGAGAGGGACTGTTAGTTGAGTTTTAGAGACCTTTCGTATTCACAGTGTGTCCATTCTCTAGGTTTCCCGTACATGTTATAGCTGTAGTAATATTCCCTTCAACCTTGAGAGTTGGGACCCATGGAATGGGTGCCACTCATTATTGCTTTAAAGGGTCTGCATTTGCTCACCCAATCTCACCAATCCTCTCAGTCCCAAGTGTCCAGCCTTATGCCACTTCCAGCTGTCATTGTAGATAGGGTCATTCCAGGTTTCATCAGAGATCCTGAAGGAATTGTAAGAAATTTCCCTGTTTTTTTGTTTTGTTTTTGAAATTCTTTTTATAGTGGGTTTGAGCTGCTTCTCACTGTCACGTTTATGCCAGTCTAGACACACTTGATTCCATTACGGAGACATATCAATACATAGGTTTTAAGATTCATACTAGTAAGTTATATTACTCTGTGGTGAATATGAGGTGTTGAGTCCCTTTCACTGAGGAATGTGTAGGTCTTGTCTATTTCATATTTGGTTTTTGGAACGGTACCTGTACTAATATCAAAATCTGATTTTATGCATCACCCAACCTCTCCTTCCCCCTTAAGCAGGCATAAGCGTTTTTTTTAAATGTGAGTCTCTGTTCGCTTTCCTAACTCAGTTCATATGTAGCCATGTTTACAGGATCTTCATAAGTGATATCTTATGATAAGTTTCTTTTTCTGTGTGACTTATTTCACTTAGAATTATCGTACCTGAATCCACTCATTTTGCTGCTACTGGCCTTATGACATTGATTTCATGGCTGAGGGATATTCCATCATACGTAATTACCACAATTTCTTGAACCATTTTTGTCTTTCCTGGGATATTTAAGGTGTACACAAGTTGAGGTTTTTGTAAGCAGTGCAGCCCTGAATTTTGGTGTGGATCTGTCTTATTTATTTTCAGTTTCCCCAAGGTATATTCCCTAGACTGGAAGTGCCCTTGGCTCTGTAGCTCTGTTGTTTACTTGTTTTAGGGAACACAATTCACTCCTCCAGAGAGGCAGTTGGCAATTTACATCCCGCCCATCAGCATAAAAAGGCTCCCTGTTCTCCAGGGCCTGTCTTGCCTTTCTGGTTTTTACCCATTTTGTGGATGTCCCTTTTGACCGGTGGGAAGTGATACTTCTTTGTAGTGCAGATTTGCATTGCCCGCTTGCTTGCTTGTCCAAAAAGGGCATATGGGTTTTCTCCTGAATATATTCACGTGAAAACCCATATGCCCTTTATGGCCATTTCCATAATTTTCGAAGTTGTAATGCTTTTCCCCTGTTTAAAAGCGATTCTATTGTACCTCTTGAAATCGGTTTCATGCCATTCTGCCTCATTTTCCCTTCCGCCTCGTGGCTTTCCCTCAACAGATTTTTCGAAGAGAGTAGTCCTTTATAACTCTGCAGGTTAGTGAACTGCTGTGGCCCTGAGCTCCATTTTTCTACTCGTGTTTTTGTGAGATGACCGCAAATCAACAGTTTTGCTTCTGGACTTATACTGGTTCTGGGGGGCAGGCTGAGACTTTGGTTAATTCCTCTTTGTGATGGAAATTAGAGAGTCATGTGGCCGTCCAAATGCCTACAGCTACTCTCTCATTGGTTCTCTCTCTTCCCTTATATCCTCTGCACAATTGGCCAACTGTGCGAACCAGGAAGTAATAGGGGCTGACTTTCCAAGTTGGGAGATTGATAGTCAAGCAGTTGGAATGTCAAACTGGAGCACAAGGAGAGAAAAAAGTTTTAGTGTATTAGAAACCTTTCACCATCAGATGGTTTCCATTCTCTAGGTTCCCATACACGTTATAAATGTAGTGATATTCCCTTCTGCCTTGAGAGTTGGGACCCATGGAATGGGTGCCACTCATTATTGCTTTAAAGGGTCTGCATTTGCTCACCCAATCTCACCAATCCTCTCAGTCCCAAGTGTCCAGCCTTATGCCACATCTAGCTGTCATTGTAGATACGGTCATTCCAGGTTTCATCAGAACCCCTGAAGGTATTGTGTAAGAATTTTACTGTTTTTATGTTTTGTTTTGTAATTCATTTTTATAGTGGGTTTGAGCTGATTCTCACTGCCATGTTTATGTCGTTCTAGACACACTTGGTTCCCTTATGGAGACATATCAATACATAGGTTTTAAAATTCTTACTAGTCAGATATATTTCTCTGCGGGGAATAGGGTTGGTGAGTTCCGTTCACTGAGGAAGGAGTAGGGCTTGTCTCTTCTGTTTTTGGATTATGGAACGGTACCTCTGCTAATATCAATCTTATGTTTTGTGCATCTCTCCACCTATCTTTCCCCTTAAGCAAGCGTTAGATTGTTTTCTAAATCTGATACTCTGTTCTCTTCCCTAAATCAGTTCATATGTAGCCATGTTTACATTCTCATCATAAGTGATATCTTATGTCAGAATGCACCATGGCCGTTCTCATAATAATGCTCCATTACCCCTGTCATCACAATGCACCATGCCCTGGTTATCAAAATGTTCCATGTCCCTTGTCATTACAATTCTCCACGTCCTTGTCATCACAGTGCTACATGACACTACTCATCAAAATGTTACATGCTCTTGTCATCAAAATTCACTCTCCACTTGACATTGCAATGCTCCATGCACTTGTCATCACAATGCTCCATGCACATGTCATCACAATGCTCCATGACCCCTGTCATCACAATGGTCACTGACACCTGTCATCACAATACTTCATGCCCCTTGTCATTACAGTGCTCCATGATGCTCGACATCACAATTACCCAAGGTCTCCTCATCACAATGATCCATGGCCAATATCATCACAATTCTCCATAACCACTGTCATCACAACACTCCATGACACCTAACAACACAATGATTCGGGACTCTTGTCATCACAATGTTCCATTCCCTAGTCATCACAATGCTCCATGACACCTGTCATCAAAATACTCCATGAATATTTTCAGCCCAATGTTCCATGACCCTTGTCATCACAGTGATCCATGTCGTTGTCATCCCTATGCTCCATGACCACTGTTTGCACAATGCTCCGTGACGCTTGTCATCACAGTACTCCATGACACCTGTCATCACAATGCTCCATGCCTTTGTCAGCAAAATGCTACATGACCTTGTCATTACAATGCTCTATGCGCTTGTCATCACAATACTCCATTTCCATTGTCATCAAAATTCTCCATGAACATTGGGATCACATTGCTTCATGCCCTTGTCATCACAGTGCTCCATGCTCCTTGAAATCAAAATGATCCATGACCTCTGTCATCAAAATGCTCAAATCCCATGTGATCACCTTGTTCCATAACACTTGTCATCACAACGCTCCATGATGCCTGTCATCACAATACTCCATGCCCTTTTCATCACAATGCTCCATGACCTTTGTCATCACAATTCTCAATACATTTGTCATCACAGTGCTCCTTGATACTTGTCGTCAGAATACTCCTTGAAGCCTGTCACTAAAAGGCTCCTTGCCTTTTTCATCACAATGCCCCATGCCGTTTTCATCACAATGCTCCATGCCATACTCATCAAAATACTGCACAAGCTTGTCATCAGAATGTTCCATGACCCTTGTCATCACAAATCTCCATGCACATGTCAGCAAAATGCTCCCTGACCCTTGTCATCACAATGCTCCAATCCATTGTCATCACAATGCTCAACTATCTTTGACAGCAGAATCCAACATGACAATTGGCATCACAATTCTCCATGCCCTTGTCATAACAATGCCCCATTCCAAATGTCTTCACAATAATCCATGAAACTAAAAAGACCACTGTTCCATCCCCTTGTCATCACAATGCTCCATGCCCTTGTTATCACAATGCTCCATGACCCCTGTCATCACAATGCTCCATGACTCCAGTCATCACAATGCTTCATGAACTTTGTCATCACAATTGTCCATGTCCTCGTCATCAACAGTCTCTGTGACCTTTTTAACCACAATGCTCCGTGAAATTTTCATCACAATGCTCTTTGATCCTTCTCATCAAACTGCTCTATGCCTTTCTCAGCACAATGCTCCATGACACATGTCATCACAATGCACCATGCGCTTGTCATTACAATGCTCCACAAATTTGTCATCACAATACTCCATAAAACTTGTCATCACAATGCTCCATTCACTTCTCATCAAAATGCTCTCTCACCACTGATATCACAATGCTACATCACTATTTGTCGCAATAATCCCTCACCACTGTCATCACAATGATTCATGGCATCTGTCATCACAATGCTACATGCACTTATCATCACAATGTTCGATGACCCCTGACATCAAAATGTTCCATAACACCTGTCATCAAACTGCTCCATGATCCTTTTCATCAATATGCTCCATGACCCCTGACATCAAAATGTTCCATAACACCTGTCATCAAAATGTTCCATGACTGTTTTCATCAAATTGTTCCATGACCATGGCATCAAAATGCTCCCTGCCCTTCTCATCAAAATGCACCACACCCTTGTCATCAAAATACTCCATGACTTGTCATCAAAATGCTCCATGCCCTTGCCATCACAGTGCTCCATTACCCCAGTCATAACAATGCTCCATGGCCCCTGCTATCACGATGTTGCATGGCCTTGTCATCACAAAGCTCCATGTCCCTTCTCATCACAATGCTCCAAGAACTCTCTAATCACAATGCTCTATGCCCCTTTTCATCTCAGTGATCCATGAACCCTGTCATCAAAATGCACCATGCCCATCATCATAATGCTTCATGCTATTGTCATCACAATGAAATCAAAATGCTCCATGACCTCTGTCATAACAATGCTCCAAACCCTTGTGATCACAATATTCCATATCACTTATCATCACAATGCCCCATGACGCTCGTTATCACAGTTATCCATGGTCTTCTCATCAAAATGCTCCATGACCTTTGTCATCACAATGCTCAGTACACTTGTCATCAACATGTTCCCTGACACTTGTTGTCTGCATGCTCCTTGAATCCAATCATGACAAGGTTCCATGCATTTTTCATCACAATGATCCCTGCCCTTTTCATCACAATGCTCCAAGACCCCTGTAATCACAATGCTCCATGCCCTTGTCATCACAAAGCTCAATGACACATGCCATCAGAATGCTCCTTGGCCTTCTCCTCACAATGCTCCATGCCCTAGTCATCACAATGTGCCAAGTCCACTCTAATCACAATGCTCCATACCCATTTTCATCTGTATGCTCCAGGAGACTTGTCATCACAAGTCTCCATGGTATTCTCATCACAATGCTCCAGGACCTTGTCATCACAATGCTTCCTGACCTTGTCATGAAAATTCTCAATGGCCATTGTCATCATAATGCTCCTAGCCCTAGTCATCACAATACTCCATTATATTTGTCATTACAATCCTCCACTACATTTGGCATCACAATACTCCCAGCCATTGTCATCGCAATGGACCATGACATATGTCATCACAATGATCCCTGACACCTGTCTTCAAAATACTCCATGACCTTCTCTTCACAATGATCCATGCCCTTGTCATCACAATGCACCATGTCCACTGTCATAACAATAATCTATGAATCTTGTCAGACCAATGCTCCATGCACCTGTCATCACAATGCTCCATGCCCTTGTCATCACCATGCTCCATGACTTGTCATCACAATACTCCAAGACCCCTGTAATCACAATGCTCCTTGCCCCTTTCCATCAGAATGCTCCATGAGAATTGTCATCATAAGAATCCATGGTCTTCTCATCACAATGCTGCAGGACCTTGTCATCACCATGCTCCATTACCTTGTCATCACAATGCTCCATTACCCCTGTCATCACAATAATCCATGAATATTTTCAGCCCAATGCTCCACGACCTATTCATCACAATGCTCCTTGGCCAATATCATCTCAATTCTCCATGACCACTGTCATCACAACACTCCATGACACATGACGACACAGTGATCCGGGACTCTTGTCATCACAATGCACCATTCCCTACTCATCACTATGCTCCATGACCCCTGTCATCACAACACTCCATGAAAATTTTCAGCCCTGTGCTCCATGACATTTGTCATCACAATGATCCATGCACTTGTCATCCCAATGCCCCATTACCCCTGTATTCACAATGATATGTGACGCTACTCATCACAGTGCTCCATGACACCTGTCATTACAATGCTCCATGCCTTTGTCAGCAAAATGCTACATGACATTGTCGTTACAATGCTCTATGCGCTTGTCATCACAATACTCCTTTTCCATTGTCATCACAATCCTCCATGAAACTTGGGATCACACTGCTTCATGCCCTTTTCATCACAATGCTCCATGCTCCTTGAAATCAAAATGATCCATGACCTCTGTCATCACAATGCTCCAAACTCTTGTGATCACAATGATCCATAAAACTTGTCATAACAACGCTCCATGATGCCTGTCATCACAATAATCCATGCCCTTTTCATCACAATGCTCCATGAGCTTTCTCATCACAATTCTCAATACACTTGTCATCACAATGCTCCCTGACACTTGTCTTCAGAATGCTCCTTGAACCCTGTCACGAAAAGGCTCCATGACTTTTTCATCACAACGCCCCATGCATTTTTCATCACAATGTTCCATGCCATTGTCATCAAAATACTCCACAAGCTTGTCATCAGAATTCTCCATGACCCTTGTCATCACAATTCTCCATGCACTTGTCAGCACAATGCTCCCTGACCCTTGTCATCACAGTGCTCCAAGCCATTGTCATCACAATGCTCCATTACATTTGTCATCAGAATTCTCCATGACACTTGGCATCACAATGCTCCATGCCATTGTCATCACAATGGGCCATTACATATGTCATCACAATGCTCCCTGACACCAGTCTTCACAATACTGCATGACCTGGTCATCACAATGCTCCATGCCCTTGTCATCACAATGCACCATTCCAACTGTCATCGAAATAATCCATGAAACTTATTAGACCAATGCTCCATGTCCTTGTCATCACAATGTTCCATGCCCTTGTTATCACAATGCTCCATGACCCCTGTCATCATAATGCTCCATGAACTTTTTCATCACAATGATCAGTACACTTGTCATCAAAATGTTCCCTGACAATTGTTGTCTACATGCTCCTTGAATCCTGTCATGACAAGGCTGCATGCATTTTTCATCACAATGATCCATGCCCTTTTCATCACAATGCTCCAAGACCCCTGTAATCAAAATGCTCCATGCCCTTGTCATCACAAAGCTCAATGACGCATGCCATCAGAATGCTCCTTGGCCTTCTCCTCACAATTCTCCATGTCCTTGTTATCACAATGTGCCAAGACCCCTCTAATCACAATGCTCCATGCCCATTTTCATCAGTATGCTCCAGGAGACTTTTCATCACAAAGCTCCATGGTTTTCTCATCACAGTGCTCCAGGACCTTGTCATCACAATGCTTCACGAGCTTGTCATGAAAATTCTCAATGGCCATTGTCATCATAATGCTCCAAGCCCTAGTCATCACAATGCTCCATTATATTTGTCATCACAATCCTCCATTACATTTGGCATCACAGTACTCCCAGCCATTGTCATCGCAATGGACCATGACATATGTCATCACAATCCTCCCTGACACCTGTCTTCACAATACTCCATGACCTTCTCTTCACAATGATCCATGCCCTTGTCATCACAATGCACCATGTCCACTGTCATCACAATAATCTATGAATATTGTCAGACCAATGCTCCATGCCCCTGTCATCACAATGCTCCATGCCCTTGTCATCACAATGCTCCATGATTTGTCATCACAAAGCTCCATGACCCATGTATCACAGTGTTCCATGCCCTAGTCATCACAATGCTCCAAGACCCCTGTAATCACCATGCTCCATGCCCCTTTTCATTAGAATGCTCCATGAGAATTGTCATCATAAGTATCCATGGTCTTCTCATCACAGTGCTACAGGACCTTGTCATCACCATGCTCCATTACCTTGTCATCACAATGCTCCATGACCCCTGTCATCACAATAATCCATGAATATTTTCAGCCCAATGCTCCACGACCTATTCATCACAATGCTCCATGGCCAATATCATCTCAATGCTCCATGACCACTGTCATCAAAACACTCCATGACACCAGACGACACAATGATCCGGGACTATTGTCATCACAGTGCTCCATTCCCTACTCATCACTATGCTCCATGACCCCTGTCATCACAACACTCCATGAACATTTTCAGCGCAGTGCTCCATGACACTTGTCATCAAAATTATCCATGCACTTGTCATCCCAATGCTCCATGACCCCTGTATTCACAATGATCCGTAACGCTTGTCATCACAGTGCTCCATGACACCTGTCATTAAAATGTTCCATTCCTTTGTCAGCAAAATGCTACATGACCTTGTCATTACAATGCTCTATGGGCTTGTCATCAAAATACTCCATTTCTATTGTCATCACAATCCTCCATGAAACTTGGGATCACATTTCTTCATGCCCTTGTCATCACAATGCTCCATGCTCCTTGAAATCAAAATGTTCCATGACCTCTGTCATCACAATGCTCCAAACTCTTGTGATCACAATGTTCCATAACACTTGTCATCACAACGCTCCATGATGCCTGTCATCACAATACTCCATGCCCTTGTCATCACAATGCTCCATGACCTTCTCATCATAATTCTCAATACACTTGTCATCACAATGCTCCCTGACACTTGTCGTCAGAATGCTCATTGTACCCTGTCACCAAAAGGCTCCATGCATTTTTCATCACAGTGTCCCATGCCGTTTTCATCACAATGCTCCATGTCATTGTCATCAAAATACTCCACAAGCTTGTCATCAGAATGTTCCATGAACCTTGTCATCACAATCCTCTATGCACTTGTCAGCACAATGCTCCCTGACCCTTGTCAGCACAATAATCCATGAACATTTTCAGCCCAATGCCCCATGCCCTTCTCATCACAATGTTCCAAAACCAATATCATCACAATGCTCCATGATCACTGTCATCACAACACTCCATGACACCTGACAACACAATGATACGGGACTCTTGTCATCTCAAAGCTCCATTCCCTAGTCATCACAATGCTCCATGACCCCTGTCATCACAACACTCCAAGAAAATTTTCAGCCCAGTGCTCCATGACACTTGTCATCACAATTATCCATGCACTTGTCATCCCAATGCTCCATGATCCCTGTATTCACAATGATCCGTGACGCTTGTCATCACAGTGCTCCATGACACATGTCATTACAATGCTCCATGCCTTTGTCAGCAAAATGCTACATGACCTTGTCATTACAATGCTCTATGGACTTGTCATCACAATACTCCATTTCTATTGTCATCACAATCCTCCATGAACCTTGGGATCACATTGCTTCATGCCCTTGTCATCACAATGCTCCATGCTCCTTGAAATCAAAATGATCCATGACCTCTGTCATCACAATGCTCCAAACTCTTGTGATCACAATGATCCATAACACTTGTCATCACAACGCTCCATGATTCCTGTCATCACAATACTCCATGCCCTTTTCATCACAATGCTCCATGACCTTTCTCATCACAATTCTCAATACACTTGTCATCACAATGCTCCCTGACATTGTCGTCAGAATTCTCCTTGAAACCTGTCATGAAAAGGCTCCATGATTTTTCATCACAATACCCCATGCCGTTTTCATCACAATGCTCCATGCCATTGTCATCAAAATACTCCACAAGCTTGTCATCAGAATGCTCCATGACCCTTGTCATTACAATTCTCCATGCACTTGTCAGCACAATGCTCCCTGACCCTTGTCATCACAATGCTCCAAGCCATTGTCATCACAATGCTCCATTACCTTTGTCATCAGAATCCTCCATGACAGTTGGCATCACAATGCTCCATGTCATTGTCATCACAATGGGCCATTACATATGTCATCACAATGCTCCCTGACACCTGTGTTCACAATACTGCATGACCTGGTCATCACAATGCTCCATGCCCTTTTCATCACAATGCACCATTCCAACTGTCATCGCAATAATCCATGAAACTTATTAGATCAATGCTCCATGCCCTTGTCATCACAATGCTCGATGCCCTTTTTATCACAATGCTCCATGACCCCTGTCTTCACAATGCTCCGTGACTCCAGTCATCACAATGCTTCATGACCTTTGTCACCACAATGGTCCATGCCCTCGTCATCAACAGTCTCTGTGACCTTTTTAACCACAATGCTCCATGAACTTTTCATCACAATGCTCTTTGACCCTTGTCATCACAATGCTCTATGCCTTTCTCAGCACAATGCTCCCTGACCCTTGACATCACAATGCTCCATGCACTTGTCAGCACAATGCTCCATGACACATGTCATCACAATGCTCCATGACCCCTGTCATCACAATGCTCCGTGACTCCAGTCATCACAATGCTTCATAACGTTTGTCATCACAATGGTCCATGCCCATGTCATCACAAGGCTCTGTGACCTTTGTAACCACAATGCTCCATGAACATTTCATCACAATTCTCTGTGACCCTTGTCATCACAATGCTCCATTTCTTTGTGAGAACAGTGCTCCATGACCATTGTCTTCAAAATGTGCCATGCACATTTCATCACAACGGTCCACATACTTGTCATTGCCATGCTCCATAAACTTTGTAATCACAATGCTCCATGCACTTCTCATCAAAATGCTCTCTCACCACTGATATCACAATGCTACATCACTATTTGTCACAATACTCCCTCACCCCTGTCATCAAAATGTTCCATGACTCCTGTCATCACAATGCTACATGCACTTATCATCACAATGTTCGATGACCCCTGACATCACAATGTTCCATAACACCTGTCATCTAAATGTTCCATGACAGTTTTCATCAATTTGCTCCATGACCCTGTTATCAGAATGCTCCCTGCCTTTCTCATCACAATGCACAACGCCCTTGCCTTCAAAATGCTCCATGTCGAGAGACTTTCGGGTAAGATGGTGGAATAGTAAGACGCGGAGGTCACCGTCCTCCCCACGGATACACCAGAAATACAGCTGCACGTGGAGCAACTTCTACAGAACACCTTCTGGATGCTGGCAGAGGACCCTGGACCTCCCAAAAGGCAAGAAACTCCCCACATTCCTTGGTAGGGCAAAGCGGAGAGATTCCCGCACAGAGGATCGGTGCCGAGCGGCACTCACCAGCCCGAGAGGCTTGTCCGCTCGCTCCGGCGTTGCTGGAATCTGAGGCTCGGGCTTTGGTCAGAGCGCAGGGAGAGGACTGGGGCTGGCTGCGAGAACTCAGCCGGAAGGGGGCTAATGAGCCACAGCTAGCCGGCAGGGAGTCCGGGAAAACTCTGGAGCTGCCGAAGAGGCAAGAGACTTTTTCTTCCCTCTTGGTTTCCTGGTGCGCAAGGAGAGGGGATTAAGAGCGCTGCTTAAAGGGGCTCCACAGACGGGCGCGAGACACGACTGAAGGCGCGGAGCCCGGTGACGGGCGTGGGAGTCTGGGGCTGCTGCTGCCACCGGCAAGATGCCTGTGTGCGAGTGTGGGTCACTGTCCACACCGCCCTTCCTGGAGCCTGTGCAGCCCGCCACTGCCGGGGTCCCGGGATCCAGGGGCGGCTTCTCTGGGAGAACGCATGGTGTGCCTCGGGCTGGTGCAACATCACGCCGACCTCTGCCGCTGCAGGCTCGCCCGGCACTCCGTGCCCCTCCCTCCCGCCCGGCCTGAGTGAGCCAGAGTCCCCGAAGAGGCTGCTCCTTTAACCCTGTCCTGTCTAAGTGAAGAACAGACGCCCTCCGGCGACATACATGCAGAGGCCGGGCCAAATCCAAAGCTGAGACCCAGGAGCTGTGAGAACAAAGAGATAGGGAAACCTCTCCCAGCAGCCTCAGAAGCAGCAGATTAAAGCTCCACAATCAACTTGATGTACCCTGCATCTGTGGAATACATGAATGGACAACAAATCATCCCAAATTGAGGAGCCAGGAGTCAGTGCTGTGCCTCTGAGGTGGGAGAGCCAACTTCAGGACACTGGTCCACAAGAGACCTCCCAGCTCCACATAATATCAAACGGCGAAAATCTTCCAGAGATCTCCATCTCAACACCAGCACCCAGCTTCACTCAACGACCAGCAAGCTACAGTGCTGGACACCCTATGCCAAACAACTAGCAAGACAGGAACACAACGCCACCCATTAGCAGAGAGGCTGCCTAAAATCATAAAAAGTCCGCAGACACCCCAAAACACACCACCAGACGTGGACCTGCCCACCAGAAAGACAAGATCCAGCCTCATCCACCAGAACACAGGCACTAGTCCCCTCCACCAGGAAGCCTACACAACCCACTAAACCAACCTTAGCCACTGGGGACAGACAACAAAAACAACGGAAACTACGAACCTGCAGCCTGCAAAAAGGAGACCCCAAACACAGTAAGATAAGCAAAATGAGAAGACAGAAAAACACACAGCAGGAGAAGGAGCAAGATAAAAACCCACCATACCTAACAAATGAAGAGGTAATAGGCACTCTACCTGAAAAAGAATTCAGAATAATGATGGTAAAGATGATCCAAGATTCTATTTCCCAGATCCAAAATCTTGGAAATAGAATAGACAAAATGCAAGAAACAGTTAACAAGGACCTAGAAGAACTAAAGATGAATCAAGCATCGATTAAAAACACAATAAATGAAATAAAAAGTACTCTAGATGGGATCAATAGCAGAATAACTGAGGCAGAAGAACGGATAAGTGAGGTGGAAGATAAAATAGTGGAAATAACTGCTGCACAGCAAAATAAAGAAAAAAGAATGAAAAGAACAGAGGACAGTCTCAGAGACCTCTGGGACAACATTAAATGCACCAACATTCGAATTATAGGGGTTCCAGAAGAAGAAGAGAAAAAGAAAGGGACTGAGAAAATATTTGAAGAGATTATAGTTGAAAACTTCCCTAATATGGGAAAGGAAATAGTTAATCAAATCCAGGAGGCACAGAGAGTCCCATACAGAATAAATCCAAGGAGAAATACGCCAAGACACATATTAATCAAACTGTCAAAAATTAAACACAAAGAAATCATATTAAAAGCAGCAAGGCAGAGTGAGCCAGAGTCCCCGAAGAGGCTGCTCCTTTAACCCTGTCCTGTCTGAGCGAAGAACAGACGCCCTCCGGCGACCTACACGCAGAGGCGGGGCCAAATCCAAAGCTGAGACCCAGGAGCTGTGAGAACAAAGAAGAGAAAGGGAAACCTCTCCCAGCAGCCTCAGAAGCAGCGGATTAAAGCTCCACAATCAACTTGATGTACCCTGCATCTGTGGAATACATGAATAGACAACACATCATCCAAAATTGAGGAGCCCGGAGTCAGTGCTGTGCCTCTGAGGTGGGAGAGCCAACTTCAGGACACTGGTCCACAAGAGACCTCCCAGCTCCACATAATATCAAACGGCGAAAATCTTCCAGAGATCTCCATCTCAACACCAGCACCCAGCTTCACTCAACGACCAGCAAGCTACAGTGCTGGACACCCTAAGCCAAACAACTAGCAAGACAGGAACACAACGCCACCCATTAGCAGAGAGGTGGCCTAAAATCATAAAAAGTCCACAGACACCCCAAAACACACCACCAGACGTGGACCTGCCCACCAGAAAGACAAGATCCAGCCTCATCCACCAGAACACAGGCACTAGTCCCCTCTACCAGGAAGCCTACACATCCCACTAAACCAACCTTAGCCACTGGGGACAGACACCAAAAACAACAGGAACTACGAACCTGCAGCCTGCAAAAAGGAGACCCCAAACACAGTAACATAAGCAAAATGAGAAGACAGAAAAACACACAGCAGGAGAAGGAGCAAGATAAAAACCCACCAGACCTAACAAATGAAGAGGTAATAGGCACTCTACCTGAAAAAGAATTCAGAATAATGATGGTAAAGATGATCCAAGATTCTATTTCCCAGATCCAAAATCTTGGAAATAGAATAGACAAAATGCAAGAAACAGTTAACAAGGACCTAGAAGAACTAAAGATGAATCAAGCATCGATTAAAAACACAATACATGAAATAAAAAATACTCTAGACGGGATCAATAGCAGAATAACTGAGGCAGAAGAACGGATAAGTGAGGTGGAAGATAAAATAGTGGAAATAACTGCTGCAGAGCAAAATCAAGAAAAACGAATGAAAAGAACAGAGGACAGTCTCAGAGACCTCTGGGACAACATTAAACGCACCAACATTCGAATTATAGGGGTTCCAGAAGAAGAAGAGAAAAAGAAAGGGACTGAGAAAATATTTGAAGAGATTATAGCTGAAAACTTCCCTAATATGGGAAAGGAAATAGTTAATCAAGTCCAGGAGGCACAGAGAGTCCCATACAGAATAAATCCAAGGAGAAATACGCCAAGACACATATTAATCAAACTGTCAAAAATTAAACACAAAGAAATCATATTCAAAGCAGCAAGGCAAAAACAACAAATAACACACAAGGGAATCCCCATCAGGATAACAGCTGATCTCTCAGCAGAAACTCTACAAGCCAGAAGGGAGTGGCAGGACATACTTAAAGTGATGAAGGAGAAAAACCTGCAACCAAGATTACTCTACCCAGCAAGGATCTCATTCAGATTTGATGGAGAAATTAAAAGGTTTACAGACAAGCAAAAGCTGAGAGAGTTCAGCACCACCAAACCAGCTTTACAACAAATGCTAAAGGAACTTCTCTAGGCAAGAAACACAACAGAAGGAAAAGACCTACAATAACGAACCCAAAACAATTAAGAAAATGGGAATAGGAACATACATATCGATAATTACCTTAAATGTAAATGGACTAAATGCTCCCACCAAAAGACACAGAGTGGCTGAATGGATACAAAAACAAGACCCATATATATGCTGTCTACAAGAGACCCACTTCAGACCTAGAGACACATACAGACTGAAAGTAAGGGGATGGAAAAAGATATTCCATGCAAATGGAAACCAAAAGAAAGCTGGAGTAGCAATTCTCATATCAGACAAAATAGACTTTAAAATAAAGACTACTAGAAGAGATAAAGAAGGACACTACATAATGATCAAGGGATCGATCCAAGAAGAAGATATAACAATTGTAAATATTTATGCACCCAACATAGGAGCACCTCAATACATAAGGAAAATACTAACAGCCATAAAAGGAGAAATCGACAGTAACACACTCATAGTAGGGGACTTAAGCACCCCACTTTCACCAATGGACAGATCATCCAAAATGAAAATAAATAAGGAAACACAAGCTTTAAATGATACATTAAACAAGATGGACTTAATTGATATTTATAGGACATTCCATCCAAAAACAACAGAATACACATTTTTCTCAAGTGCTCATGGAACATTCTCCAGGATAGATCATATCTTGGGTCACAAATCAAGCCTTGGTAAATTTAAGAAAATTGAAATTGTATCAAGTATCTTTTCCGACCACAATGCTATGAGACTAGATATCAATTACAGGAAAAGAGCTGTAAAAAATACAAACACATGGAGGCTAAACAATACACTACTTAATAACGAAGTGATCACTGAAGAAATCAAAGAGGAAATTAAAAAATACCTAGAAACAAATGACAATGGAGACACGACGACCCAAAACCTATGGGATGCAGCAAAAGCAGTTCTAAGAGGGAAGTTTATAGCAATACAATCCCACCTTAAGAAACAGGAAACATCTCGAATAAACAACCTAACTTTGCACCTAAAGCAATTAGAGAAAGAAGAACAAAAACATCCCAAAGTTAGCAGAAGGAAAGAAATCATAAAAATCAGATCAGAAATAAATGAAAAAGAAATGAAGGAAACGATAGCAAAGATCAATAAAACTAAAAGCTGGTTCTTTGAGAAGATAAACAAAATTGATAAACCATTAGCCAGACTCATCAAGGAAAAAAGGGAGAAGACTCAAATCAATAGAATTAGAAATGAAAAAGGAGAAGTAACAACTGACACTGCAGAAATACAAAAGATCATAAGAGATTATTATAAGCAACTCTATGCCAATAAAATGGACAACCTGGAAGAAATGGACAAATTCTTAGAAATACACAACCTGCCAAGACTGAATCAGGAAGAAATAGAAAATATGAACAGACCAATCACAAGCACTGAAATTGAAACTGTGATAAAAAATCTTCCAACAAACAAAAGCCCAGGACCAGATGGCTTCACAGGCGAATTCTATCAAGCATTTAGAGAAGAGCTAACACCCATCCTTCTGAAACTCTTCCAAAATATAGCAGAGGGAGGAACACTCCCAAATTCATTCTACGAGGCCACCATCACCTTGATACCAAAACCAGACAAGGATGTCACAAAGAAAGAAAACTACAGGCCAATATCACTGATGAACATAGATGCAAAAATCCTCAACAAAATACTAGCAAACAGAATCCAACAGCACATTAAAAGGATCATACACCATGATCAAGTGGGGTTTATTCCAGGAATGCAAGGATTCTTCAATATACGCAAATCAATCAACGTGATACACCATATTAACAAATTGAAGGAGAAAAACCATATGATCATCTCAATAGATGCAGAGAAAGCTTTCGACAAAATTCAACACCCATTTATGATAAAAACCCTGCAGAAAGTAGGCATAGAGGGAACTTTCCTCAACATAATAAAGGCCATATATGACAAACCCACAGCCAGCATCGTCCTCAATGGTGAAAAACTGAAACCATTTCCACTAAGATCAGGAACAAGACAAGGTTGCCCACTCTCACCACTCTTATTCAACCTAGTTTTGGAAGTTTTAGCCACAGCAATCAGAGAAGAAAAGGAAATAAAAGGAATCCAAATTGGAAAAGAAGAAGTAAAGCTGTCACTATTTGCAGATGACATGATACTATACATAGAGAATCCTAAAGATGCTACCAGAAAACTACTAGAGTTAATCAATGAATTTGGTCAAGTTGCAGGATACAAAATTAATGCACAGAAATCTCTGGCATTCCTATATACTGATGATGAAAAATCTGAAAGTGAAATCAAGGAAACACTCCCATTTACCATTGCAACAAAAAGAATAAAATATCTAGGAATAAACCTACCTAAGGAGACAAAAGACCTGTATGCAGAAAATTATAAGACACTGATGAAAGAAATTAAAAATGATACAAATAGATGGAGAGATGTACCATGTTCTTGGATTGGAAGAATGAACATTGTGAAAATGACTCTACTACCCAAAGCAATCTACAGGTTCAATGCAATCCCTATCAAACTACCACTGGCATTTTTCACAGAACTAGAACAAAAACTTTCACAATTTGTATGGAAACACAAAAGACCCCGAATAGCCAAAGCAATCTTGAGAACGAAAAATGGAGCTGGAGGAATCAGGCTCCCTGACTTCAGACTATACTACAAAGCTACAGTAATCAAGACAGTATGGTACTGGCACAAAAACAGAAAGATAGATCAATGGAACAGGATAGAAAGCCCAGAGTTAAACCCACGGACATATGGTCACCTTATCTTTGATAAAGGAGGAAGGAATGTACAGTGGAGAAAGGACAGTCTCTTCAATAAGTGGTGCTGGGAAAACTGGATAGGGACATGTAAAAGTATGAGATTCGATCACTCCCTAACACCATACACAAAAATAAGCTCAAAATGGATTAAAGACCTAAATGTAAGGCCAGACACTATCAAACTCTTAGAGGAAAACATAGGCAGAACACTCAATGACATAAATCACAGCAAGATCCTTTTTGACCCACCTCCTAGAGAAATGGAAATAAAGACAAAAATAAACACATGGGACCTAATGAAACTTCAAAGCTTTTGCACAGCAAAGGAAACCATAAACAAGACCAAAAGACAACCCTCAGAATGGGAGAAAATATTTGCAAATGAAGCAACTGACAAAGGATTAATCTCCAAAATTTATAAGCAGCTCATGCAGCTCAATAACAAAAAAACAAACAACCCAATCCAAAAATGGGCAGAAGACCTAAATAGACATTTCTCCACAGAAGATATACAGACTGCCAACAAACACATGAAAGGATGCTCAACATCTTTACTGATTAGAGAAATGCAAATCAAAACTACCATGAGATATCATCTCACACCAGTCAGAATGGCCATCATCAAAAAATCTAGAAACAATAAATGCTGGAGAGGGTGTGGAAAAAAGGGAACACTCTTGCACTGCTGGTGGGAATGTGAATTGGTACAGCCGCTATGGAGGACGGTATGGAGGTTCCTTAAAAAACTACAAATAGAACTACCATATGACCCAGCAATCCCACTACTGGGCATATACCCTGAGGAAACCATAATTCAAAAAGAGACATGTACCAAAATGTTCATAGCAGCCCTATTTACAATAGCCCGGAGATGGAAACAACCTAAGTGTCCATCATCGGATGAATGGATAAAGAAGATGTGGCACATATATACAATGGAATATTACTCAGCCATAAAAAGAAATGAAATTGAGCTATTTGTAATGAGGTGGATAGACCTAGAGTCTGTCATACAGAGTGAAGTAAGTCAGAAAGAGAAAGACAAATACTGTATGCTAACACATATATATGGAATTTAAGAAAAAAAAATGTCATGAAGAACATAGGGGTAAGACAGGAATAAAGACACAGACCTACTAGAGAATGGACTTGAGGATATGGGGAGGGGGAAAGGTAAGCTGTGAAAAAAAAAAAGCAGCAAGGCAAAAACAACAAATAACACACAAGGGAATCCCCATCAGGATAACAGCTGATCTCTCAGCAGAAACTCTACAAGCCAGAAGGGAGTGGCAGGACATAATTAAAGTGATGAAAGAGAAAAACCTGCAACCAAGATTACTCTACCCAGCAAGGATCTCTTTCAGATTTGATGGAGAAATTAAAACGTTTACAGACAAGCAAAAGCTGAAAGCATTCAGCACCACCAAACCAGCTTTACAACAAATGCTAAAGGAACTTCTCTAGGCAAGAAACACAACAGAAGGAAAAGACCTACAATAACGAACCCAAAACAATTAAGAAAATGGGAATAGGAACATACATATCGATAATTACCTTAAATGTAAATGGACTAAATGCTCCCACCAAAAGACACAGATTGGCTGAATGGATACAAAAAAAAGACCCATATATATGCTGTCTACAAGAGACCCACTTCAGACCTAGAGACACATACAGACTGAAAATAAGGGGATGGAAAAAGATATTCCATGCAAATGGAAACCAAAAGAAAGCTGGAGTAGCAATTCTCATATCAGACAAAATAGACTTTAAAATAAAGACTACTAGAAGAGACAAAGAAGGACACTACATAATGATCAAGGGATCGATCCAAGAAGAAGATATAACAATTGTAAATATTTATGCACCAAACATAGGAGCACCTCAATACATAAGGCAAATACTAACAGCCATAAAAGGAGAAATCGACAGTAACACACTCATAGTAGGGGACTTTAACACCCCACTTTCACCAATGGACAGATCATCCAAAATGAAAATAAATAAGGAAACACAAGCTTTAAATGATACATTAAACAAGATGGACTTAATTGATATTTATAGGACATCCCATCCAAAAACAACAGAATACACATTTTTCTCAAGTGCTCATGGAACATTCTCCAGGATAGATCATATCTTGGGTCACAAATCAAGCCTTGGTAAATGTAAGAAAATTGAAATTGTATCAAGTATCTTTTCTGACCACAATGCTATGAGACTAGATATCAATTACAGGAAAAGAGCTGTAAAAAATACAAACACATGGAGGCTAAACAATACACTACTTAATAACAAAGTGATCACTGAAGAAATCAAAGGGGAAATAAAAAAAATACCTAGAAACAAATGACAATGGAGACACGATGACCCAAAACCTATGGGACGCAGCAAAAGCAGTTCTAAGGGTGAAGTTTATAGCAATACAATCCCACCTTAAGAAACAGGAAACATCTCGAATAAACAACCTAATCTTGCACCTAAAGCAATTAGAGAAAGAAGAACAAAAACATCCCAAAGTTAGCAGAAGGAAAGAAATCATAAAAATCAGATCAGAAATAAATGAAAAAGAAATGAAGGAAACGATAGCAAAGATCAATAAAACTAAAAGCTGGTTCTTTGAGAAGATAAACAAAATTGATAAACCATTAGCCAGACTCATCAAGAAAAAAAAGGAGAAGACACAAATCAATAGAATTAGAAATGAAAAAGGAGAAGTAACAACTGACACTGCAGAAATACAAAAGATCATGAGAGATTACTACAAGCAACTCTATGCCAATAAAATGGACAACCTGGAAGAAATGGACAAATTCTTAGAAATGCACAGCCTGCCAAGACTGAATCAGGAAGAAATAGAAAATATGAACAGACCAATCACAAGCACTGAAATTGAAACTGTGATAAAAAATCTTCCAACAAACAAAAGCCCAGGGCCAGATGGCTTCACAGGTGAATTCTATCAAGCATTTAGAGAAGAGCTAACACCTATCCTTCTCAAACTCTTCCAAAATATAGCAGAGGGAGGAACACTCCCAAACTCATTCTATGAGACCACCATCACCCTGATACCAAAACCAGACAAGGATGTCACAAAGAAAGAAAACTATAGGCCAATATCACTGATGAACATAGATGCAAAAATCCTCAACAAAATACTAGCAAACAGAATCCAACAGCACATTAAAAGGATCATACACCATGATCAAGTCGGGTTTATTCCAGGAATGCAAGGATTCTTCAATATACGCAAATCAATCAACGTGATACACCATATTAACAAATTGAAGGAGAAAAACCATATGATCATCTCAATAGATGCAGAGAAAGCTTTCGACGAAATTCAACACCCATTTATGATAAAAACCCTGCAGAAAGTAGGCATAGAGGGAACTTTCCTCAACATAATAAAGGCCATATATGACAAACCCACAGCCAGCATCGTCCTCAATGGTGAAAAACTGAAACCATTTCCACTAAGATCAGGAACAAGACAAGGTTGCCCACTCTCACCACTCTTATTCAACCTAGTTTTGGAAGTTTTAGCCACAGCAATCAGAGAAGAAAAGGAAATAAAAGGAATCCAAATCGGAAAAGAAGAAGTAAAGCTGTCACTGTTTGCAGATGACATGATACTATACATAGAGAATCCTAAAGATGCTACCAGAAAACTACTAGAGCTAATCAATGAATTTGGTCAAGTTGCAGGATACAAAATTAATGCACAGAAATCTCTGGCATTCCTATATACTAATGATGAAAAATCTGAAAGTGAAATTAAGAAAACACTCCCATTTACCATTGCAACAAAAAGAATAAAATATCTAGGAATAAACCTACCTAAGGAGACAAAAGACCTGTATGCAGAAAATTATAAGACACTGATGAAAGAAATTAAAGATGATACAAATAGATGGAGAGATGTACCATGTTCTTGGATTGGAAGAATCAACATTGTGAAAATGACTCTACTACCCAAAGCAATCTACAGATTCAATGCAATCCCTATCAAACTACCACTGACATTTTTCACAGAGCTAGAGCAAAAAATTTCACAATTTGTATGGAAACACAAAAGACCCCGAATAGCCAAAGCAATCTTGAAAACGAAAAATGGAGCTGGAGGAATCAGGCTCCCTGACTTCAGAATATACTACAAAGCTACAGTAATCAAGACAGTATGGTACTGGCACAAAAACAGAAATATAGATCAGTGGAACAGGATAGAAAGCCCAGAGATAAACCCACGGACATATGGTCACCTTATCTTTGACAAAGGAGGCAGGAATGTACAGTGGAGAAAGGACAGTCTCTTCAATAAGTGGTGCTGGGAAAACTGGATAGGGACATGTAAAAGTATGAGATTAGATCATTCCCTAACACCATACACAAAAATAAGCTCAAAATGGATTAAAGACCTAAATGTAACACCAGACACTATCAAACTCTTAGAGGAAAACATAGGCAGAACACTCTATGACATAAATCACAGCAAGATCCTTTTGGACCCACCTCCTAGAGAAATGGAAATAAAGACAAAAATAAACACATGAGACCTAATGAAACTTAAAAGCTTTTTCACAGCAAAGGAAACCATAAACAAGACCAAAAGACAACCCTCAGAAAGGGAGAAAATATTTGTAAATGAAGCAACTGACAAAGGATTAATCTCCAAAATTTATAAGCAGCTCATGCAGCTCAATAACAAAAAAACAAACAACCCAATCCAAAACTGGGCAGAAGACCTAAATAGACATTTCTCCACAGAAGATATACAGACTGCCAACAAACACATGAAAGGATGCTCAACATCTTTGCTCATTAGAGAAATGCAAATCAAAACTACAATGAGATATCATCTCACACCAGTCAGAATGGCCATCATCAAAAAATCTAGAAACAATAAATGCTGGAGAGGGTGTGGAAAAAAAAGAACACTCTTGCACTGCTGGTGGGAATGTGAATTGGTACAGCCACTATGGAGAACGGTATGGAGGTTCCTTAAAAAACTACAAATAGAACTACCATATGACCCAGCAATCCCACTACTGGGCATATACCCTGAGGAAACCATAATTCAAAAAGAGACATGTACCAAAATGTTCATAGCAGCCCTATTTACAATAGCCCGGAGATGGAAACAACCTAAGTGTCCATCATCAGATGAATGGATAAAGAAGATGTGGCACATATATACAATTGAATATTACTCAGCCATAAAAAGAAATGAAATTGAGCTATTTGTAATGAGGTGGATGGACCTAGAGTCTGTCATACAGAGTGAAGTAAGTCAGAAAGAGGAAGACAAATACTGTATGCTGACACATATACATGGAATTTAAGAAAAAAATGTCATGAAGACCATAGGGGTAAGACAGGAATAAAGACACAGACCTACTAGAGAATGGACTTGAGGATATGGGGAGGGGGAAGGGTAAGCTGTGACAAAGTGAAAGAGCGGCATGGACATATACACACTACCAAACGTAAGGTAGATAGCTAGTGGGAAGCAGCCACATAGCACAGGGAGATCAGCTCGGTGCTTTCTGACCGCCTGGAGGGGTGGGATAGGGAGGGTGGGAGGGAGACACAAAAGGGAGGGGATATGGGAATATAGGTATATGTATAACTGATTAAATTTTTTATAAAGCAAAAAAAAATTTTTTTTTCAGGAGGAAAAAAAAAAAGAAACAAAGTCCCAACACAGCAAAAATAAATAAATTAAATAATAAAAACTACTACACCCAACATTTAAAAAAAATGCTCCATGTCTTTGTCATCACAAAGATCCATGACCCTTGGCATCACAATGCTCAATGTCATTGTCATCACAATGCTCCATGAACACTCTCATCACATTGCTCCATGTCCTTGTCTTCACAAAGCTCAATGACACATGTCATCAGAATGCTCCATGGCCTTCTCATCACAATGCTCCATGCCCTTGCCATCACAATGCTCCATTACCACAGTCATAACAATGCTCCATGACCCCTGCTATCACGATGATCCATGGCCTTGTCATCACAAAGCTCCATGACCCTTCTCATCACATTGCTCCAAGAACCCTGTAATCACAATGCTCTATGCCCCTTTTCATCTCATTGATCCATGAATCCTGTCATCACAATGCACCATGCCCATCATCATAATGCTTCAGGCTATTGTCATCACAATGAAATCAAAATGCTCCATGACTTCTTTCATAAGAATGCTCCAAACCCTTGTGATCACAATATTCCATATCACTTGTCATCACAATGCCCCATGACGCTCGTCATCACAATTATCAATGGTCTTCTCATCACAATGCTCCATAACCATTGTCATCACAATGCTCAATACACTTGTCATCAAAATGCTCCCTGACACTTGTTGTCTGTATGCTCCGTGAATCCTGTCATGACAAGGCTCCATGACTTTTTCATCACAAAGATCCATGACCTTTACATCACAATGCTCCAAGACCCATGTAATCTCAATGCTCCATGCACTTGTCGTCACAAAGCTGAATGACGCATGCCATCAGGATTCTCCTTGGTGTTCTCCTCACAGTGCTCCATGCCCTTGTCATCACAATGTTCCAAGACCCCTGTAATCACAATGCTCCATGCCCGTGTCATCAAAAAACTCCATGACGCATGTCATAAGAAGGCTCCATGGCCTTCTCATCACAATGCTCCATGCCCTAGTCATCAAAATGCTCCAAGACCCCTGTAATCACAATGCTCCATGCCCCTTTTAATGAGAATGCTCCATGAGACTTATCATCACAAGTCTCCATGGTCTTCTCATCACAGTGCTCCAAAAACTTGTCATCACCTTGCTCCATTCCCTTGTCATCACAATGCTCCATGACAACTGTCATCACAATAATCCATGAACATTTTCAGCCCAATGCTCCACGACCTACTCATCACAATGCTCCATGGCCAATATCATCACAATGCTCCATGACCACTGTCATCACAGCACTCCATGACACCCAACAACACAATGATCCGGGACTCTTGTCATCACAATGCTCCATCCCCTAGTCATCACAATGCTCCATGACCCCTGTCACCACAACACTCCATGAACATTTTCAGCCCAGTGCTCCATGACCCTTGTCATCACAGTGATCCATGCCCTTGTCATCCCAATGCTCCATGACCCCTGTATTCACAATGCTCCGTGACGCAGGTCATCACAGTTCTCCATGACACATGTCATCACAATGCTCCATGCCTTTGTCAGCAAAATGCTACATGACCTTGTCATTAAAATGCTCTATGCGCTTGTCATCACAATACTCCATTTCCATTGGCATCACAATCCTCCATGAACCTTGGGATCACATTGCTTCATGCCCTTGTCATCACAATGCTCCATGCTCCTTGAAATCAAAATGATCCATGACCTCTGTCATCACAATGCTCCAAACCCTTGTGATCACAGTGTTCAATAACACTTGTCATCACAACGCTCCATGATGCCTGTCATCACAATAATCCATGCCCTTTTCATCACAATGCTCCATGACCTTTGTCATCACAATTCTCAGTACACTTGTCATCAAAATGCTCCATGCGCTTGTCAGCACAATGCTCCATGACACATGTCATCAAAATGCACCATGCTCTTCTCATCACAATGCTCCTTAAAATATGTCATCACAATGCTCCATGCACTTCTCATCAAAATGCTCTCTCACCACTGATATCACAATGCTACATCACTATTTGTCACAATACTCTCTAACCCCTGTCATCACAATGTTCCATGACTCCTGTCATCACAATGCTACATGCACTTATCATCACAATGTTGGATGACACATGACATCACAATGTTCCATAACACCTGTCATCAAAATGTTCCATGACACTTTTCATCAAATTGCTCCATGACCCTGTCATCAGAATGCTCCCTGCCTTTCTCATCACAATGCACAACGCCCTTGCCATCAAAATGCTCCATGACCTCTGTCATCACAAAGATCAATGACCCTTGGCATCACAATGCTCCATGTCATTGTCATCACAATGCTCCATGAACGCTCTCATCACATTGCTCCATGCTATTGTCTTCACAAAGCTCCATGACACATGTCATCAGAATGCTCCATGGATTTCTCATCACAATGCTCCATTACCCTGTGATAACAATGCTCCATGACCCCTGCCATCACGATGTTCCATGGCCTTGTCATCACAAACCTCCATGACCCTTCTCATCACAATGCTCCAAGAACCCTGTAATCACAATGCTGTATACCCCTTTCCATCTCAATGATCCATGAACCCTTTCATGACAATGCACCATGCCTTTCATCATAATGCTTTATGCTATTGTCATCACAATGAAATCAAAATGCTCCATGACCTCTGTCATAACAATGCCACACACCCTTGTGATCAAAATATTCCAAAACACTTGGCATCACAATGCCCCATGACTCTCGTCATCACAATTATCCATGGTCTTCTCATCACAATGCTCCATGATCTTTGTCATCACAATTCTCAAATACACATGTCATCACAATGCTCCCTGACACTTGTCGTCAATATGCTCCTTGAACCCTGTCATGACAAGGCTCCATGCCATTTTCATCACAATGATCCATGCCCTTTTCATCACAATGCTCCAAGACCCATGTAATCAAAATGCTCCATGCCCTTGTCATCACAAAGCTCCATGTCTTTGTCAGAACAATGCTCAATGACCATAGTCATCACAATTTTCAACGCACATTTCATCACAATGTTCCACAACATTGTCATTGCTATGCTTCATAAACCTTGTAATCACAATGGTCCATGCACTTCTCATCAAAATGCTCTCTCACCAGAGATATCACAATGTTCCATCTCTAGTCATCACAATACGCCCTCACCCCTGTAATCACAAAGTTCCAGGACCCTGTCATCACAATGCTACATCCCCTTATCATCACAATGTTCCATGACCCCTGACATCACAATGTTCCATAAACCCTGTCATCAAAATGCTCCATGACCCTTTTCATCCCAAAGCTCCAAGACCCCTGACATCACAATGTTCTATAACCCCTGCCATCAAAATATTCCTTTACAGTTTTTATCAAATTGCTGCATGACATGGTCATCAAAATACTCCCTGCACTTCTCAGCACAATGCACCATGCCCTTGTCATCAAAATGCTCCATGACTTGTCATCACAAAGCTCCATGACCCTTGGCATCACAATGCTCCATGTCATTGTCATCACAGTGCTCCATGAAAACTCTCATCACATTGCTCCATGCCCTTGTCATCACAAAGCTCCATGACACTTGTCATCACAATGCTCGATGCCCTTCTCATCACAATGCTCCATGCCCTTGTCATTACAATCCTGCATGACCCATGTATCACAGTGTTCCGTGCCCTTGTCATCACAATGCGCCATGCCCACTCTCATCACAATAATCCATGAAACATTTCAGACCAAAGTTCCATGCCCTTCTTATCAAAATGCTCCATTACACCTGTCATAACAATGCACCATGACCCTTGGCATCACAATGTTCCACGGCCTAGTCATCACAAGGTTCCATGACACTTGTAATCACAGTGCTCCTGACCCTTGAAAGCACAATGCTCCATGCCCTTGTCATCACAAAGCTCCATGACGCATGTCATCAAAATGTTCCATGGCCTTCTCATCACAGTGCTCCATGCCTTTGTCATCACAATGCTCCAAGACCCTTGTAATCACAATGCTCCATGCCCCTTTTCATCTCAATGCTCCAGGAACCCTGTCATCACAATGCACCATGCCCATCATCATAATGCTTCAGGCTATTGTCATCACAAAGAAATCAATATTCTCCATGACCTCTGTCATCATAATGCTCCAAACCCTTCTGATCACAATGTTCCATAACACATATCATCACAACACCCCATGATGCTCAGCATCACAATTATCCATGGTCTTCTCATCACAATGCTCCATGATCTTTGTCATCACAATGCTCAATACACTTGTCATCACAATGCTCCCTGACACTTGTCGTCAGTATGCTCCTTGAACCCTGTCATGACAAGGCTCCATGCCTTTTTCCTAACAATGATCCATGCCCTTTTCATCACAATGCTCCAAGATCCCTGTAATCACAAATGCTCCATGCCCTTGTCATCAAAAAGCTCCATGACGCATGTCATCAGAATGCTCCATGGCCTTCTCATCACAATGCTTCATGCCCTAGTCATCACAATGCTCCAAGACCCCTGTAATCACAATGCTCCATGCCCCTTTTCATCAGAATGCTCCATGAGACTTCTCATCAGAAGTCTCCATGGTCTTCTCATCACAATGCTCCAGGACCTTGTCATCACCATGCTCCATTCCGTTGTCATCACAATGCTCCATGACACATGTCATCACAATGCTCCATGCTTTGTCACCAAAATGCTACATGACCTTGTCATTACAATGCTCTATGTGCTTGTCATCACAATACTCCATTTCCATTGTCATCACAATCCTCCATGAACCTTGGGATCACATTGCTTCATGCCCTTGTCATCACAATGCTCCATGCTCCTTGAAATCAAACTGATCCATGACCACTGTCATCACAATGCTCCAAACCCTTGTGATCTCAGTGTTCCAAAACACTTGTCATCACAATGCTCCATGATGCCTGTCATCACAATACTCCATGGACTTTTCCTCACAATGCTCCATGACCTTTGTCATCACAATTATCAATACAGTTTTCATCACTATGCTCCCTGACATATGTCGTCAGAATGCTCCTTGAACTCTGCCACGAAAATACTCCATGATATTTTCATCACAATACCTCATGCCGTTTTCATCACAATGCTCCATGTAATTTCATCAAAATACTCCACAAGCTTGTCATCAGAATGCTCCATGACCCTTGTCATAACAATTCTCCATGCACTTATCAGCACAATGCTCCCTGACCCTTGACATCACATTGCTCCAAGCCATTGTCATCACAATGCTCCATTACCTTTGTCATCAGAATCCTCCATGACACTTGGCATCAGATGCTCCATGCCATTGTCATCACAATGGGCCATTACATATGTCATCACAGTGCTCCCTGACACCTGTCTTCACAATACTGCATGACCTGGTCATCACAATGCTCCATGCCCTTGTCATCACAATACGCCATTCCAACTGTCATCGCAATAATCCATGAAATTTATTAGACCAATGTTCCATGACCTTGTCATCACAATGCTCCATGCCATTGTTATTACAATGCTCCATGACCCCTGTCATCACAATGCTCCGTGAGTCCACTCATCACAATGCTTCATGACTTTTGTCATCACAATTGTCCAAGCCCTCGTCATCAACAGTCTCTGTGACCTTTTTAACCTCAATGCTCCATGAACTTTTCATCACAATGCTCTTTGACCCTTGTCATCACAATGCTACATGCGCTTGTCAGCACAATGCTCCATGACACATGTCATCACAATGAACCATACACTTGTCATCGCAGTGCTCCACAATTTTGTCAACACAATGCTACTTAAAATTTGTCATCACAATTCTCCATGCACTTCTCATCAAAATGCTATCTCACCAATGATATCACAATGCTACATCACTATTTGTCACAATACTCCCTCACCCCTGTCATCACAATGTTCCATGACTCCTGTAATCACAATGCTACATGCACTTATCATCACAATGTTCGATGACCCCTGACATCACAATGTTCCATAACACCTGCCATCAAAATGTTCCATGACACTTTTCATCAAATTGCTCCATGACCCTCTCATCAGAATGGTCCCTGCCTTTCTCATCACAATGCACAACGCCCTTGCCATCAAAATGCTACGTGACCTTTGTCATCACAAAGATCCGTGACACTTGGCATCATAATGCTCCATGTCATTGTAATCACAATGCTCCATTAAGGCTCTCATCACATTGCTCCATGCCCTTGTCTTCACAAAACTCCATGACACATGGCATCAGAATGCTCCATGACCTTCTCATCCCAATGCTCCATGCCCTTGCCATCACAATGCTCCATTACCACAGTCATAACAATGCTCCATGACCACTGCCATCACGATATTCCATGGCCTTGTCATCACAAAGCTCCATGACCCTTCTCATCACAAAGATCCAAGAACCCTGTAATCACAATGCTCTATGCCCCTTTTCATCTCATTGATCCATGAATCCTGTCATCACAATGCACCATGCCCATCATCATAATGCTTCATGCTATTGTCATCACAAAGAAATCAAAATGCTCCATGACCTCTGTCATAACAATGCTCCAAACCCTTGTGATCACACTATTCCATATCACTTGTCATCACAATGCCCCTGACACTGCTCATCACAATTATCAATGGTCTTCTCATCAAAATGCTCCATGACCTTTGTCATCACAATGCTCAATACACTTGTTATCAAAATGCTCCCTGACACTTGTTGTCTGTATGCTCTTTTTACCCTGTCATGACAAGGTTCTATGCCTATTTCATCACAATGATCCATGCCCTTTTCTTCACAATGCTCCAAGACCCATGTAATCACGATGTTCCATGCCCTTGTCATCACAAAGCTCAATGACGCATGCCATCAGAATGCTCCTTGGTCTTCTCCTCACAATGCTCCATGCCCTTGTCATCACAAAGTTCCAAGACCCCTGTAATCACAATGATACATGCCCCTTTTTCATCAGTATGCTCCTTGAGACTTGTCATCACATTGCTCCATGGTTTTGTCATCATAATGATCCAAACCGTAGTCATCACAATGCTCCATTATATTTGTCATCACAATCCTCCATTACATTTGGCATCACAATGCTCCCTGCCATTGTCATCGCAATGGACCATGACATATGTCATCACAATGCTCCCTGACACCTGTCTTCAAAATACGCCATGACCTTCTCATCACAATGCCCCATAAACTTGTCATCACAATGCACCATGTCCACTGTCATCACAATAATCTATGAATCTTGTCAGACCAATGCTCCATCCCCCTGTCATCACAATGCTCCGTGACTCCAGTCATCACAATGCTTCATAACGTTTGTCATCACAACAGTCCATGCCCGCGTCATCACAAGGCTCTATATCCTTTGTATCCACAATGCTCCATGAACATTTCATCACAATGCTCCGTGACCCTCGTCATCACAATGCTCCATGCCTTTGTCAGAACAATGCTCCATGACCCTTGTCATCACAATGTGCCACGCGCTTTTCATCAAAATGATCCACAACCTTGTCATCCCTATGCACCATAAACATTGTAATCACAATGCTCCATGCACTTCTCATCCAAATGCTCTCTCACCTGAGATATCACTATGTTCCATCACTAGTTATCACAATCCTCCCTCACCCCTGTAATCACAGTGTTCCATGACCCCTGTCATCACAATGCTACATCCCCTTATCAACACAATGTTCCATGACCCGTGACATCACAATGTTCCATAAGCCCTGTCATCAAAATGCTCCATGACATTTTTCATCAGAATGCTCCATGAGACTTATCATCACAAGTCTCCATGGTCTTCACATCACAGTGCTCCAGGACCTTGTCATCACCATGCTCCATTCCCTTGTCATCACAATGCTCCATGACCCCTGTCATCACAATAATCCATGAACATTTTCAGCCCAATTGTCCACGACCTACTCATCACAATGCTCCATGGCCAATATCATCACAATGCTCCATGACCACTGTCATCACAACACTCCATGACACCTGAAAACACAATGATCTGGGACTTTTGTCATCACAGTGCTCCATTCCCTAGTCATCACAATGCTCCATGACCCCTGTCATCACAACACTCCATGAACATTTTCAGCCCAGTGCTACATGACCATTTTCATCACAATGATCCATGCCCTTGTCATCCCAATGCTCCATGACCCCTGTATTCACAATGCTCCGTGACGCTTGTAATCACAGTGCTCCATGACACTTGTCATCACAATGCTCCATGCCTTTGTCAGCAAAATGCTACATGTCCTTGTCTTTACAATGCTCTATGCGCTTGTCATCACAATACTCCATTTCCATTGTCATCAAAATCCTCCATGAACCTTGGGATCACATTGCTTCATGCCCTTGTCATCACAATGCTCCCTGCTCCTTGAAATCAAAATGATCCGTGAGCTCTGTCATCACAATGCTCCAAACACATGGGATCACAGTGTTCCATAACTCTTGTCATCACAATGCTCCATGATGCCTGTCATCACAATACTCCATGCCCTTTTCATCACAATGCTCCATGCCATTGTCATCAAAATACTCCACAAGCTTGTCATCAGAATGCTCCATGACCTGAAGTCAGGGAGCCTGATTCCTCCAGCTCCATTTTCCGTTCTCAAGATTGCTTTGGCTATTCGGGGTCATTTGTGTTTCCATACAAATTGTGAAATTTTTTGTTCTAGTTCTGTGAAAAATGCCAGTGGTAGTTTGATAGGGATTGCATTGAATCTGTAGATTGCTTTGGGTAGTAGAGTCATTTTCAAAATATTGCTGGAGGAATCAGGCTCCCTGACTTCAGACTATACTACAAAGCTACAGTAATCAAGACAGTATGGTACTGGCACAAAAACAGAAAGATAGATCAATGGAACAGGATAGAAAGCCCAGAGTTAAACCCACGGACATATGGTCACCTTATCTTTGATAAAGGAGGCAGGAATGTACAGTGGAGAAAGGACAGTCTCTTCAATAAGTGGTGCTGGGAAAACTGGATAGGGACATGTAAAAGTATGAGATTAGATCATTCCCTAACACCATACACAAAAATAAGCTCAAAATGGATTAAAGACCTAAACGTAAGGCCAGACACTATCAAACTCTTAGAGGAAAACATAGGCAGAACACTCTATGACATAAATCACAGCAAGATCCTTTTGGACCCACCTCCTAGAGAAATGGAAATAAAGACAAAAATAAACACATGGGACCTAATGAAACTTCAAAGCTTTTGCACAGCAAAGGAAACCATAAACAAGACCAAAAGACAACCCTCAGAATGGGAGAAAATATTTGCAAATGAAGCAACTGACAAAGGATTAATCTCCAAAATTTATAAGCAGCTCATGCAGCTCAATAACAAAAAAACAAACAACCCAATCCAAAAATGGGCAGAAGACCTAAATAGACATTTCTCCACAGAAGATATACAGACTGCCAACAAACACATGAAAGGATGCTCAACATCTTTACTCATTAGAGAAATGCAAATCAAAACTACCATGAGATATCATCTCACACCAGTAACAATGGCCATCATCAAAAAATCTAGAAACAATAAATGCTGGAGAGGGTGTGGAAAAAAGGGAACACTCTTGCACTGCTGGTGGGAATGTGAATTGGTACAGCCGCTATGGAGAACGGTATGGAGGTTCCTTAAAAAACTACAAATAGAACTACCATATGACCCAGCAATCCCACTACTGGGCATATACCCTGAGAAAACCATAATTCAAAAAGAGACATGTACCAAAATGTTCATAGCAGCCCTATTTACAATAGCCCAGAGATGGAAACAACCTAAGTGTCCATCATCGGATGAATGGATAAAGAAGATGTGGCACATATATACAATGGAATATTACTCAGCCATAAAAAGAAATGAAATTGAGCTATTTGTAATAAGGTGGATAGACCTAGAGTCTGTCATACAGAGTGAAGTAAGTCAGAAAGAGAAAGACAAATACTGTATGCTAACACATATATATGGAATTTAAGAAAAAAAATGTCATGAAGAACATAGGGGTAAGACAGGAATAAAGACACAGACCTACTAGAGAATGGACTTGAGGATATGGGGAGGGGGAAGGGTAAGCTGTGACAAAGTGAAAGAGCGGCATGGACATATATACACTACCAAACGTGAGGTAGATAGCTAGTGGGAAGCAGCCGCATAGCACAGGGAGATCAGCTCGGTACTTTGTGACCGCCTGGAGGGGTGGGATAGGGAGGGTGGGAGGGAGACGCAAAAGGGAGGGGATATGGAAACATATGTATATGTATAACTGATTAAATTTGTTATAAAGCAAAAAAAAAATAAGAAGAATGCTCCATGACCCTTGTCATCACAATTCTCCATGCACTTGTTAGCACAATGCTCCCTGACCCTTGTCATCACAATGCTCCAAGCCATTGTCATCACAATGCTCCATTAACTTTGTCCACAGTATCCTCCATGACACTTGGCATCACAATGCTCCATGCCATTGTCATCACAATGGGCCATTAAATATGTCATCACAGTGCTCCCTGACACCTGTCTTCACAATACTGCAAGACCTAGTCATCACAATGCTCCATGCCCTTGTCATCACAATGCGCCATTCCAACTGTCATCGCAATACTCCATGAAAATTATTAGACTAATGTCCCAAGCCCTTGTCATCACAATGCTCCATGCCCTAGTTATCACAATGTTCCATGACCTCTGTCATCACAATGCTCCGTGACTCCAGTCATCACAATGCTCCATGACCTTTGTCATCACAATGGTCCATGCCCTCATTATCAACAGTCTCTGTGACCTTTTTAAGCACAATGCTCCATGAACATTTCATCACAATGCTCTTTGACCCTTGTCATCACAATGCTCTATGCCTTTCTCAGCACAATGCTCCATGCACTTCTTATCACATTGCTCCATGACCCCTGTCATCACAATGCTCCGTGACCCTGTCATCACAATTCTTCATAATATTTGTCATCACAAGTGTCGATGCCCGCGTCATCAAAAGGCTCTATTACCTTTGTAACCACAATACTCCATGAACTTTTCATCACAATGCTCCGTGACACTTGTCATCACAATGCTCCATGACTTTGTCAGAAAAATGCTCCATGACCCTTGTCATCACAATGTGCCACGCGCTTTTCATCCCAACGGTCCACAAATTTGTCTTTGCAATGCTCCATAAACCTTGTAATGACAATATTCCATGCCTTTCTCATCACAATGCTCCATTACCCCTCTCGTAAAAATGCTCCATGACACCTGCCATCACAATGTTCCACGGCCTTGTCATCACATGGCTCCATGACCCTTGTAATCACAATGCTCCACGCCTCCTGTAATCACAATGCTCCATGCCCTTGTCATCACAAAGCTCCATGACACATGTCATCAGAATGTTCCATGGCCTTCTCATCAAAATGCTCCATGCCCTTGTCATCACAATGATCCAAGAACCCGTAATCACAATGCTCCATGCCCCTTTTCATTAGAATGCTCCATTAGACTTGTCATCACAAGTCTCCATGGTCATCTCATCACAATGCTCCAAGACCTTTGCATCACCATGCACTATTCTCTTGTCATCACAATGAACCAGGCCTTTGTCATCCTAATGCTCCATGACCCCTGTATTCACAATGCGCCGTGACGCTTGTCATCACAGTGCTACATGACACCTGTCATCACAATGCTCCATGCCTTTATCAGCAAAATGCTACATGACCTTGTCATTACAATGCTCTATGCTCTTGTCATCACAATACTCCATTTCCATTTTCATCACAATCCTCCATGAACCTTGGGATCACATTGCCTCATGCCCTTGTCATCACAATGCTCCATGCTCCTTGAAATCAAAATGATCCATGACCTCTGTCATCACAATGCTCCAAACCCTTGTGATCACAATGTTCCATAACACTTGTCATCACAACGCTCCATGATGCCTGTCATCACAATACTCCATGCCCTTTTCATCACAATGCTCCATGACATTTGTCATCAAAATTCCCAATAGAGTTGTAATCACAATGCTCCCTGACACTTGTCATCACAGTGCTCCAAGCCATTGTCATCACAATGCTCCATTACCTTTGTCATCAGAATACTCCATGACACTTGGCATCACAATGCTCCATGACCCCTGTCATCACAATGCTCCGTGACTCCAGTCATCACAATGCTTCATAACGTTTGTCATCACAACTGTCCATGCTCGCATCATAACATGGCTCTGTGACCTTTGTAACCACAATGCTCCATGAACTTTTCAT
Organism: Mesoplodon mirus; assembly: GCF_964341445.2. Lineage (NCBI taxonomy): Eukaryota > Metazoa > Chordata > Mammalia > Artiodactyla > Ziphiidae > Mesoplodon > Mesoplodon mirus. Next base: position 107,954 of record NW_028295253.1, read on the forward strand.
CACAATGCTCCGTGACGCTTGTCATCACAGTGTGTCATGTGCTTCTCATCACAATGATCCACAACCTTGTCATCGCTATGCTCCATAAAACTTGTAAACACAATGCTCCATGCACTTCTCATTCAAATGCTCTCTCACATGAGATATCACAATGTTCCATCACTAGTCATCACAATCCTCCCTCACCTCTGATATCACAATGTTCCATGACCCCTGTCAACACAATACTACATCCCCTTATCAGCAGAATGTTCCATGACCCCTGACATCACAATGTTCCATAACCACTGTCATCAAAATGCTCCATGACCCCTGGCAACACAATGATCTATAACCCCTGGCATCAAAATGTTCCATTACACGTTTCATCAAATTGCTGCATGACCCTGTCATCAAAATGCTCCCTGCCTTTCTCATCACAATGCACCAGACCCTTGTCATCAAAATGCTCCATGACCTTTGTCATCACAAAGCTCCATGACACTTGGCATCACAATGCTCCATGTCATTGTAATCACAATGCTCCATGAACTCTCTCATCGCATTGCTCCATGCCCTTGTCATCATAAATCTCCGTGACACTTGTCATCACAATGCTCCTTGCCGTTCTCATCACAATGCTCCATGCCCTTGTCATTACAATCCTCCATGACTCATGTATCACAGTGTTCCGTGCCCTTGTCATCAGAATGCTCCATGCCCACTCTCATCACAATAATCCATGAAACATTTCAGAACAATGCTCAATGCCCTCATCACAATGCTCCATTACCACTGTCATAAAAATGCTCCATGACACCTGCCATCACAATGTTCCACGGCCTTATCATCAAAGGCTCCATGACCCTTTTCATCACAATGCTCCAAGACCCCTGTAATCATAATGTTCCATGCACTTGTCATCACAAAGCCCCATGACGCATGCCATCAGAATGTTCCATGGCCTTCTCATCACAATGCTCCATGCCCTTGTCATGACAATGCTCCAAGACCCCTGTAATCACAATGCTCCATGCTCCTTTTCATTTCAATGCTCCATGAAGCCTGTCATCAATATGCAACATGCCCATCATCATAATGCTTTAAGCTATTGTCATCACAATGAAATCAAAATTATCCATGACCACTGTCATCATAATGCTCCAAACCCTTGTGATCACAATGTTCCATAACACTTATCATCACAACACCCTATGACGCACATCATCACAATTATCCATGGTCTTCTCATCACAATGCTCCATAACATTTGTCATCACAATTCTCAATACACTTGTCATCAAAATGCTCCTTGACACTTGTCGTCAGTATGCTCCTTGAAACCTGTCATGACAAGGCTCCATGCCGTTTGATCACAATGATCCATGCCCTTTTCATCACAATGCTCCAAGACCCCTGTAATCACAGTGCTCCATGCCCTTGTCATCACAATCTCCATGACACATGTCATCAGAATGCTCCATGGCCTTCTCCTCACAATGCTCCATGCCCTTGTCATCACAATGCTCCAAGACCCATGTAATCACAATGCTCCATGCCCCTTTTCATCAGAATGCTCCATGAGACTTGTCATCACAAGTCTCCATGGTCTTATCATCACAATGCTCCAGGACCTTGGAATCACCATGCTCCATTCCCTTGTCATCACAATGCTCCATGACCCCTGTCATCACAATAATCCATGAATATTTTCAGCCCAATGCTCCATGAAATTCTCATCACAATGCTCCATGACAAATATCATCAAAATGCTCCATGACCACTGTCATCGCAACACTCCATGACACCTGACAACACAATGATCCAGGACTCTTGTCATCACAATGCTCCATTCCCTACTCATCACAATGCTCCATGACCCCTGTCATCACAATACTCCATGGATATTTTCAGCCCAATATTCCATGACTCTTGTCATCACAATCATCCATGAACTTGTCATCCCAATGCTCCATGACCCCTGTATTCACAATGCTCCGTGACGCTTGTAATCACAGTGCTCCATGACACCAGTCATCACAATGCTCCATGACCTTTGTCATCACAATGCTCTATGCCCTCATCATCAACAGTCTCTGTGACCTTTTTAAGCACAATGCTCCATGAACATTTCATCACAATGCTCTTTGACACTTGTCATCCCAATGATCTATGCCTTTCTCAGCACAATGCTCCATGCCCTTGTCATCACATTGCTCCATGACCCCTGTCATCACAATGCTCCATGACTCCAATCATCACAATTCTTCATAACATTTGTCATCACAATGGTCAATGCTCTCGTCATCAAAAGGCTCTGTTACCTTTGTAACCACAGTGTTCCATGAACTTTTCATCACAATGCTCCGAGAACCTTGTCATCACAATGCTCCATACCTTTGTCAGAAAAATGCTCCATGACACTTGTCATCACAATGTGCCACGCGCTTTTCATCCCAATGGTCCACAAATATGTCAGCGCAAGGCTCCATAAACCTTCTAATCACAATGCTCCATGCCCTTCTCATCACAATGCTCCATTACACCTGTCATAACAATGCTCCATGACCCTTTTCATCACAATGCTCCAAAACCCCTGTAATCACAATGCTCCATGCCCTTGTCATCACAAATCTCCATGACACATGTCATCAGAATGTTCCATGGTCTTCTCCTCAAAATGCTCCATGCCCTTGTCATCACAATGCTACCAAACCCCTGTAATCACAATGCTCCATGCCCCTTTTCAACTCAATGGTCCATGAAACCTGTCATCACAATGCATCATGCCCATCATCATAATGCTTCCAGCTATTGTCAGCACAATGAAATCAAAATTCTCCATGACCTCTGTCATCATAATGCTCCATGACCCCTGTCATCACAGTACTCCATGAACATTTTCAGACCACTGCTCCATGACACTTTTCATCACAATGATCCATGCCCTTGTCATCCCAATGCTCCATGACCCCTGTATTCACAATGCTCCGTGACACTTGTCATTACAGTGCTCCATGACACCAGTCATCACAATGCTCCATGCCTTTGTCAGCAAAATGCTACATGACCTTGTCATTACAATGCTCTATGGGCTTGTCATCACAATACTCCTTTACCATTGTCATCACAATCCTCCATGAACCTTGGGATCCCTTTGCTTCATGACCTTGTCATCAGAGTGCTCCATGCTCCTTGAAATCAAAATGATGCATGAGCTTTGTCATCACAATGCTCCAAACCCTTGTGATCACAATGTTCCATTACACTTTTAATCACAACGCTCCATGATGACTGTCATCACAGTACTCCATGCCCTTTTCATCACAATGCTCCATGACCTTTGTCATCACAATTCTCAATACACTTGTCATCACAATGCTCCCTGACACTTGTCGTCAGAATGTTCCTTGAACCCTGTGATGAAAAGGCTCCATGCCTTTTTCATCACAAAGCCCCTTGCAGTTTTCATCACAATGCTCCATGCCATTGTCATCAAAATACTCTACAAGCTTGTCATCAGAATGCTCCACGACCGTTGTCATCACAATTCTCCATGCACTTGTTAGCACAATGCTCCCTGACCCTTGTCATCACAATGCTCCATGCCATTGTCATCACTATGGGCCATTACACATGTCATCACGATGCTCCCTGACACCTGTCTTCACAATACTGCAAGACCTGTTCATCGCAATGCTCCATGCCCTTGTCAACACAATATTCTATTCCAACTGTCATCGCAATAATCCATGAAACTTATTACACCAATGCTCCATGCCCTTTTCATCACAATGCTCCATGCCCTTGTTATCACAGTGCTCCATGACCCCTGTCATCACAATGCTCCATGAATCCTGTCATCACAATGCTCCATGACCTTTGTTATCAGAATGGTCCATACCCTCATCATCAACAGTCTCTGTGACCTTTTTAACCACAATGCTCCATGAACATTTCATCACAATGCTCTTTACCCTTGTCATCACAATGCTCTATGACTTTCTCAGCACAATGCTCCCTGCCCGTGTCATCACAATGCTCCATGACACCTGTCATCACAATGCTCTTTGACTCCAGTCATCACAATTCTTCATAACATTTGTCATCACAGTGCTCGATGTCCGCATCATCACAGGGCTCTGTTACATTGGTAACCACAATGCTCCATGAAATTTTCATCACAATGCTCCGTGACCCTTGTCATCACAATGCTCCATGCATTTGTCAGAAAAATGCACCATGTCCCTTATCATCACAACGTGCCGCGCGCTTTTCACACCAACGGTCCAGAAATTTGTCATGTCAATGCTCCATAAACCTTGTAATCACAATGTTCCATGCCCTTCTCATCACAATGCTCAATTACACCTGTCATAACAATGCTCCATGATCCCTGCCATCACAATGTTCCACCGCCTTGCCATCACAAGGCACCATGGCCCTTGTCATCACAATGTTCCAAAACACCTGTAATCACAATGCTCCAAGCCCTTGTCATCACAAAGCTCCATGACATAGGTCATCAGAATGTTCCATGGTCTTCTCATCAAAATGCTCCATGCCCTTGTCATCACAATGCTCCCAGACCCCTGTAATCACAATGCTCCATGTCCCTTTTCATCTCAATGCTCCATGAAACCTGTCATCACAATGCACCATGACCATCATGATAATGCTCCCGGCTATTGTCAGCACAATGAAATCAAAATTCTCCATGACCTCTGTCATCACAATGCTCCATGACCCCTGTCATCACAATGATCCATGCTCTTGTCATCCCAATGCTCCATGACCCCTGTATACACAATGCTCCGTGACGCTTGTCATCACAGTGCTCCATGACACATGTCATCACAATGCTCCATGACCTTTGTCATCACAATTCTCAATACACTTGTCATCACAATGCTCCCTGACACTTGTCGTCAGAATGCTTTTTGAACCCTGTCACGAAAGGCTCTATGAATTTTTCATCAAAATGACCCATGCCGTTTTCATCACAATGCTCCATGTCACTGTCATCAAAATACTCCACAAGCTTGTCATCAGAATGCTCCATGACCCTTGTCATCATAATTCTCCATGCAATTCTCAACACAAAGCTACCTGACCCTTGTCATCACAATGCTCCATGCCATTGTCATCACAATGCTCCATTACCTTTGTCATCAGAATCCTCCATGACACTTGGCGTCACAATGCTTCATGCCATTGTCATCACAATGGGCCATTATATATGTCATCACAATGCTCCCTCACATCTCTCTTCACAATACTGCATGACCTGGTCATCACAATGCTCCATGCCCTTGTCATCACAATGCACCATTCCAACACTCATCGCAATAATCCATGAAACTTATTAGACCAATGTTCCATGTCCTTGTCATCACAATGTCCATTCCCTTGTTATTACAATGCTCCATGACCTCTGTCATCACAATGCTCCGTGATTCCAGTCATCACAATGCTTCTTGACCTTTGTCATCACAATGGTCCATGCCCACATCATCAACAGTCTCTGTGACGTTTTTAACCACAATGCTCCATGAACTTTACATCACAATGCTCTTTGACCCCTGTCATCACCATGCTCTATGCCTTTCTCAGCACAATGCTCCATGACATTTCTCATCACAATGCTCCATGCGCTTGTCAGCACAATGCTCCATGACACATGTTATCACAATGCACCATGCGCTTGTCATAACAGTGCTCCACAATCTTGTCATCACAATGCTCCATAAACCTTGTCATCATGATGCTCCATGCACATCTCATAGAAATGCTCTCTCACCACTGATATCACAATGTTACATCACTATTCGTCACAATACTCCCTCACCCCTGTCATCACAATGTTCCATGACTCCTGTCATCACAATGCTACATGCATTATCATCACAATGTTTGATGACCACTGACATCACAATGTTACATAACCCCTGTCATCAAAATGCTCCATGACCCTTTTCATCAAAATGCTCCATGACCCCTGACATCACAATGTTCCAAAACACCTGTCATCAAAATGTTCCATAACTCTTTTCATCAAATTGCTCCTTGACCCTGTCATCACAATGCTCACTGCACTTCTCATCACAATGCACAACGCCCTTGTCATCAAAATGCTCCATGACATTTGTCATCAAAAATATCCATGACGCTTGGCATCACAATGCTCCATGTCTTTGTCATCACGATGCTCCATGAACGCTCTCATCACATTGCTCTATGCCCTTGTCATCACAAAGTTCCATGACACATGTCATCAGAATGTTCCATGGCTTTCTCATCGCAATGCTCCATGCCCTTGCCATCACAATGCTCCATTACCCCTGTCATAACAATGCTCCATGTCCCAAGCCAACACGATGACACATGGCCTTTTCATCACAAGGCTCCATGACCCTTCTCATCACAATGCTCCAAGAACACTGTAATCACAATTCCCTATGCCCTTGTCATCACAAAGCTCCATGACACATGTCATCAGAATGTTCCATGCCCTTCTCATCAAAATGACCCATGACCTTTTCATCACAATGCTCCCAGACACCTATAATCACAGTGCTCCATGCCCCTTTTCATATCAATGGTCCATGAAACCTGTCATCACAGTGCATCATGCCCATCATCATAATGCTTCTGGCTATTGTCAGCACAATGAAATCAAAATTCTCTATGACCTCTGTCATCACAATGCTCCATGACCCCTGTCATCACAATACTCCATGAACATTTTCAGCCCAATGCTCCATGACAATTGTCATCACAATTATCCGTGCCCTTGTCATCCCAATGCTCCATGACCCCTGTATTCACAATGCTCCGTGACAGTTGTCATCACAGTGCTCCATGACACATGTCATCACAATGCTCCATGCCTTTGTCAGCAAAATGCTACATGACCTTGTCATTACAATGCTCTATGCGCTTGTCATCACAATACTCCATTACCATTGTCATCACAATCCTCCATGAACCTTGGAGTCACATTGCTTCATGCCCTTGTCATCACAATGCTCCATGCTCCTTGAAATCAAAATGATCCATGACCTCTGTCATCACAATGCTCCAAACCCTTGTGATCACAATGTTCCATAACACTTGTCATCACAAAGCTCCATGATGCCTTTCATCACAATACTCCATGCCCTTTTCATCACAATGCTCCATGACCTTTTTCATCACAATTCTCAATACACTTGTCATCACAATGCTCCCTGACACTTGTCGTCAGAATGCTCCTTGAAACCTGTCACGAAAAGGCTCCATGCCTTTTGCATCACAAAGCCCCATGCAATTTTCATCACGATGCTCCATGCCATTTTCATCAAAATACTCCACAAGCTTGTTATCAGAATGCTCCATGACACTTGTCATCACAATTTTCCATGCACTTGTCAGCACAATGCTCCCTGACCCATGTCATCACAATGCTCCAAGCCATTGTCATCACAATGCTCCATTACCTTTGTCTTCATAATCCTCCATGACACTTGGCATCACAATGCTCCATGTCACTGTTATCACAGTGGGCCACTACGTATGTCATCACAATGCGCCCTGACACCTCTCTTCACAATACTGCATGACCTGGTCATCACAAAGCTCCATGCCCTTGTCATCACAAATCGCAATTCCAACTCTCATCGCAATAATCCATGAAACTTATTAGACCAATGCTCCATGACCTTGTCATCACAATGCTCCATGCCATTGTTATCACAATGCTCCATGACCCCTGTCATCACAACGTTCCGTGACTCCAGTCATCACAATGCTTCATGACCTTTGTCATCACAGTGGTCCATGCCCTCATCATCAACAGTCTCTATGACATTTTTAACCACAATGCTCCATGAACTTTTCATCACAATGCTCTTTGACCCTTGTCATCGCAATGCTCTATGCCTTTCTCAGCACAATGCTCCATGACCCTTGTCATCACAATGCTCCATGCACTTGTCAGCAACATGCTCCTCCACACATGTCTTCACAATGCACCATGCGCTTGTCATCACAGTGCTCCACAATCTTGTCATCACAATGCTCCTTAAACCTTGTCATCACAATGCTCCATGCGCTTCTCATCAAAATGCTCTCTCCCCACTGATATCACAATGTTACATCACTATTCGTCACAATACTACCACACCCCTGTCATCACAATCTTCCATGACTCCTCTGATCACAGTGCTACATGCATTATCATCACAATGTTCGATGACCCCTGACATCACAATGTTACATAACCCTTGTCATGAAAATGCTCCATGACTGTTTTCATCAAAATGCTCCATGACCCCTGACATCACAATGTTCCATAACGCCTGTCATCAAAATGTTCCATGACCCTTTTCATCAAATTGCTCCATGACCCTGTCATCACAATGGTCCCTGCCCTTCTCATCACAATGCACAATGCCCTTGTCATCAAAATGCTCCATGACATTTGTCATCACAAAGATCCATGACCGTTGGCATCACAATGCTCCATGTCATTTTCACCACGATGCTGCATGAACGCTCTTATCACATTGCTCCAAACCCTCGTCATCACAAAGCTCCATGACACATGTCATCAGAATGCTCCATGGACATCTCATCACAATGCTCCATGCCCTTGCCATCACAAAGCTCCATTATCCCTGTCATAACAATGCACCATGGCGCCTGCCAACAAAATGTTCCATGGCCTTGTCATCACAAGGCTCCATGACCCTTCTCATCAGAATGCTCCAAGACCCCTGCAGTCACACTGCTCCATGCCCCTTTTCATCAAAATGATCCATGAACCTTGTCATCACAATGCACCATGCACATCATCATAATGCTTCATGCTATTGTCATCACAATGAAATCAAAATGCTCCATGACCTCTGTCATAACATTGCTCCAAGCCCTTGTGATAACAATATTCCATAACACATGTCATCACAATGCACTATGACGCTCGTCATCACAATTATCCATGGTCTTCTCATCACAATGCTCCATGACTTTTGTCATCAGAATGCTCAATACACTTGTCATCAAAATGCTCCCTGACACTTGTTGTCCGTATGCTCCTTGAAACTTGTCATGACAAGTCTCCTTGCCTTTTTCATCACAATGATCCATGCCATTTTCATCACAATGCTCCAAGACCGCTATAATCACAATGCTCCATGCCATTGTCATCACAAAGCTCAATGACGCATGTCACTAGAATGCTCCTTGGCCTTCTCCTCACAATGTTCCATGCCCTTGTCATCACAATGTTCCAAGGCCCCTGTAATCACAATGGTCCATGCCCCTTTTCATCAGTATGCTCCATGAGATTTGTCATCTCAAGGCTCCATGGTTTTCTCATCACAATTCTCCAGGACTTTTTCATCACAGTGCTTCATGACGTTGTTATGAAAATTCTCATTGGCCCTTGTCATCATAATGCTCCAAGCCCTAGTCATCACAATGCTCCATTATATTTGTCATCACAATCCTCCACTACATTTGGCATCACAATGCTCCATTACATTGTCATCGCAATGGACCATGACATATGTCATCACAATGCTCACTGACACCTGTCTTCACAATATTCCATGCCCTTTTCATCACAATGCTCCATGCCCTTTTCATCACAATGCACCATGTCCACTGTCATCACAATAATCTATGAAACTTGTCACAACAATATTTCATGCCGCTGTCATCAAAAAGCTCCATGACACTTGTCATCAGAATGATACATGCCCTTGTCATCCCAATGCTCCATGACCCCTATATTCACAATGCTCCGTGACGCTTGTCATCACAGTGCTCCATGACACCTGTCATCACAATGCTCCATGCCTTTGGCAGCAAAATGCTACATGACCTTGTCATTACAATGCTCTATGCACTTGTCATCAAAATACTCCATTACCATTTTCATCACAATCCTCCATGAACCTTGGAATCACATTGCTTCATGCCCTTGTCATCAGAATGCTCCATGCTCCTTGAAATCAAAATGATCCATGACTTCTGTCATCACAAATCTCCAAACCCTTGTGATCACAATGTTCCATAACACTTTTCATCACAACGCTCCATGATGCCAGTCATCACAATATTCCGTGCCCTTTTCATCACAATGCTCCATGACCTTTGTCATCACAATTCTCTATACACATGTCATCACAATGCTCACTGACACTTGTCATCAGAATGCTCCATAAACACTGTCACGAAAAGGCTCCATGATGTTTTCATCACAATGCCCCATGCCGTTTTCATCACAATGCTCCATGCCATTGTCATCACAATGGGCCATTACATATGTCATCACAATGCTCCCTGACACTTATCTTCACAATACTGCATGACCTGGTCGTCATAATCCTCCATGCCCTTGTCATCACAATGCGCTATTCCAACTGTCATCACAATAATCCATGAAACTTATTAGACCAATGTTCCATTCCCTTGTCAACACAATGCTCCATGCCCATATTATCACAATGCTCCATGACCCCTATCGTCACAATGCTCCGTGACTCCAGTCATCACAGTGATCCATGGCGTTTGTCATCACAATGGTCCATGCCCTCATCATCAACAGTCTCTGTAACCTTTTTAACCACAATGCTCCATGAACATTTCATCACAGTGCTCTTTTCCCCTTGTCATCACAATGATATATGCCTTTCTCAGCCCAATGCTCCATGCCCTTGTCATCAATATGCTCTATGACCCCTGTCATCACAATGCTCTTTGACTCCAGTCATCACAATTCTTCATAACATTTGTCATCACAATGGTCGATGCCCACGTCATCACAGGGCTCTGTTAACTTTGTAACCACAATGCTCCATGAACTTTTCATCACAATGCTCCGAGAACCTTTTCATCACAATGCCCCATGCCTTTGTCAGAAAAATGATCCATGACCCTTATCATCACAACGTGCCATGCGCTTTTCATCCCAACGGTCCACAAATTTCTCATGGCAATGCTCCATAAACCTTGTAATCACAATGTTCCATGCCCTTCTCATCACAATGCTCCATTACCCCTGTCATAACAATGCTCCATGACCCCTGCCATCACAATGTTCCACGGCCTTGCAATCACAAGGCACCATGACCCTTGTCATCACAATGCTCCAAAACACCTGTAATCACAATGCTCCATGCCCTTGTCATCTCAAAGCTCCCTGACACATGTCATCAGAATGTTCCATGGTCTTCTCATCAAAATGCTCCATGCCCTTGTCATCACAATGCTCCCAGACCCCTGTAATCACAATGCTCCATGCCCCTTTTCATCTCAACGCTCCATGAACCCTGTCATCACAATGCACCATGCCCATCATCATAATGCTTCCAGCTATTGTCAGCACAATGAAATCAAAATTCTCCATGACCTCTGTCATCACAATGCTCCATGACCCCTGTCATCACATTTATCCATGCTCTTGTCATGCCAATGCTCCATGACCCCTGTATTCACAATGCTCCGTGACGCTTGTCATCACAGTGCTCCATGACACCTGTCATTACAATGCTCCACGCCTTTGTCAGCAAAATGCTACATGACCTTGTCATTACAATGCTCTATGCGCTTGTCAACACAATACTCCATTACCATTGTCATCACAATCATCCATGAACCTGGGGATCACATTGCTTCATGCCCTTGTCATCACAATGCGCCATGCTCCTTGAAATCAAAATGATCCATGACCTATGTCATCGCAATGCTCAATACACTTGTCATCACAATGCTCCCTGACACTTGTCTTCAGTATGCTCCATTAACCCTGTCATGACAAGGCTCCATGCCTTTTTCATGACAATGATCCGTACACTTTTCATCACAATGCGCCAAGACCCCTGTAATCACAATGCTCCTAGCACTTTTCATCACAAAGCTCCATGACCCATGTCATCAGAATGCTGCTTGGCCGTCTCATGACAATGCTGCATGCCCTTTTTCATCAGTATGCTCCATGAGAATTGTCATCACAAAGCTCCATGGTTTTCTCATCACAATGCTCCAGGATCTTGTCATCACAATGCTTCACGACATTGTCATGAAAATTCTCAATGTCCCTTGTCATCATAATGCTGTAAGCCCTAGTCATCACAATGCTCCATTTTATTTGTCATCACAATCCTCCATTACATTTGGCATCACAATACTCCCTGACATTGTCTTCGCAATGGACCATGACATATGTCATTACAATGCTCCCTGACACCTGTCTTCACAATACTCCATGAGCTTCTCTTCACAATGATCCATGGCATTGTCATCACCATGCACTATGTCCACTGTCATCACAAAATATGTGAAACTTGTCAGACCAATGTTCCATTCCCCGGTCATAAAAATGCTCCATGTACCTGTCATCACAATGCTCCATTATATTTGTCATCACAATGCTCTATGATTTTTCATCACAAAGCTCAATGACCCATGACCCATGTATCACAGTGTTCCATGCCATTTTCATCACAATGCACCATGCCACTCTCTTCACAATAATCCATGAAATATTTCAGACCAATGCTCCATGCCCTTCTCATCAAAATGCTCCATTACCCCTCTCATAACAATGCTCCATGACGACTGCCATCACAATGATACATGGCCTTGTCATCACAAGGCTCCATGACACTTGTCATCACAATGCCCCATGACGCTCGTCATCACAATTATCCATGGTCTTCTCATCACAATATTCCATGATCTTTGTCATCACAATGCTCAAAACACTTGTCATCACAATGCTCCCTGACAGTTGTCGTCAGTATGCTCCTTGAACCATGTTATGACAAGGCTCCATGCCTATTTCATCACAATAATCCATGCCCTTTTCATCACAATGCTCCAAGATCACTGTAATCACAATGCACCATGCCCTTGTCATCACAAAGCTCCAGGACGCATGTCATCAGAATGCTCCATGGCCTTCTCATCACCATGATTCATGCTCTTGTCATCACAATGCTCCAAGACCCCTGTAATCACAATGCTCCATGCCCCTTTTCAACAGAATGCTCCATGAGACTTCTCATCAAAAGTCTCCATGGGCTTCTCATGACAATGCTCCAGGACTTTTTCATCACAATGCTCCATTCCATTGTCATCGCAATGCTCCATGACCAATATCATCACAATTATCCATGACCACTGTCATCACAACACGCCATGACACCTGACAACACAATGATCCGAGACTCTTGTCATCACAATGCTCCATTCCTTAGTCTTCACAATGCTCCATGACACTTGTCATCACAATGATCCATGCCCTTGTCCTCCCAATGATCCATAACCCCTGTATTCACAATGCTCTATGACGCTTGTCATCACAGTGCTCCTTGACACCTGTCATCACAATGCTCCTTGCCTTTGTCAGCAAAATGCTACATGACCTTGTCATTACAATGCTCTATGTGCTTGTCATCACAATACTCCATTTCCATTGTCATCACAATCCTCCATGAACCTTGGGATCACATTGCTTCATTCCCTTGTCATCACAATGCTCCATGCTCCTTGAAATCAAAATGACCCATGACCTCTCTCATCACAATGCTCCAAGCCCTTGTGATCACAGTGTTCCATTTCACTTGTCATAACAACGCTCCATGATGCCTGTCATCACAATACTCCATGCCCTTTTCATCACAATGCTCCATGACCATTGTCATCACAATGCTCAATACACTTGTCAGCACAATGCTCCCTGACACTTTTCGTCAGAATGCTCCTTGAACCCTGTCACGAAAAGGCTCCATGCCTTTTCATCACAATGCCCCAGGCCGTTTACATCACAATGCTCCATGCCATTGTCATCAAAATTGTCCACAAGTTTGTCATCAGAATGTTAGATGACCCTTGTCATCACAAATTTCCATGCACTTGTCAGCACAATGCTCCCTGACACTTGTCATCACAATGCTCCATTACTTTGTCATCAGAATCCTCCATTACATTTGGCATCACAATGTTCCATGCAATTGTCATCACAATGGGCCATTACATATGTCATCACAATGCTCCCTGACACCTGTCTTCACAATACTGCATGACCTGGTCATCACAATGCTCCATGCCCTTGTCATCACAATGCGCCATTCCAACTCTCATCACAATAATTCATGAAACTTATTAGACCAAAGTTCCATGCCCTTGTGATCACAATGCTCCATGCACTTCTCATCAAAATGCTCTCTCACCACTGGTATCACAATTCTACATCACTATTTGTCACAATACTCCCTCACCCCTCTCATCACAATGTTCCATGACTCCTGTCATCACAATGCTACATGCACTTATCATCCAAATGTTCGATGACCCCTGACATCACAATGTTCCATAAGACCTGTCATCAAAATGCTCCATGACCCTTTTCATCAAAATTCTCCATGACGCCTGACATCACAATGTTCCATAACAACTCTCATCAAAATGTTCCATGACACTTTTCATCAAATTGCTCCATGACACTGTCATCACAATGATCCCTGCCCTTCTCATCAAAATGCACAGCGCCCTTGCCATCAAAATGCTCCATGACTTTGGCATCACAAAGATCCATGACCCTTGGCATCACAGTGTTCCATGTCATTGTCATCCCACTGCTCAATGAACGCTCTCATCACATTGCTCCATGCACTTGTCTTCACAAAGCTCCATGACACATGTCATCAGAATGATCCATGGCCTTCTCATCACAATTCTCCATGCCCTTACAATCACAATGCTCCATTAAACCTGTCATAACAATGCTCCATGACCCATGCCATCACGATGTTCCATGGCCTTGTCATCACAAGGCTCCATGACCTTTCTCATCACAATGCTCCAAGAACACTGTAATCACAATGCACTATGCCCCTTTTCATCTCAATGATCCATGAACCCAGTCATCACAATGCACCATGCCCATCATCATGCTTCATGCTATTGTCATCACAATGAAATCAAAATGCTCCATGACCTCTGTCATAACAATGTTCCAAAACCTTGTGATCACAATATTCCATAACACTTGTCATCACAATGCCACATGACGCTTGTCATCACAATTATCCATGGTTTCTCATCACAGTGCTCCTTGACTTTTGTCATCACAATCCTCAATACACTTGTCATCAAAATGCTCCCTGACACTTGTTGTCTGTATGCTCCTTGAACCCTGTAATGACAAGGCTCCATGCCCTTTTCATCACAATGCTCTAAGACCCCTGTAATCACAATGCTCCATGGCCTTGTCATCACAAAGCTCAATGACACATGTCATCAGAATGCTCCTTGGCCTTCTGATCACAATGCTCCATGCCATTGTCATCACAATGTGCCAAGACCCCTATAATCACAATGCTCCATGCCCCTTTTCATCAGTATGCTCCATGAGACATGTCATCACATGGCTCCATGATTTTCTCAACACAATGTTACAGGACCTTGTCATCAAAATGCTTCCCGACCTTGTCATGAAAATTCTCAATGGCCCTTGTCATCATAATGCTCCAATCCCTAGTCATCACAATGCTCCTTTATATTTGTCATCATAATCCTCCATTATATTTGGCATCACAGTACTCCCTGCCATTGTCATCGCAATGGACCATGACATATGTCATCACAATGCTCCCTGACACCTGTCTTCACAATACTCCATGACCTTCTCTTCAAAATGATACATGCCCTTGTCATCACAATGGACCATGTCCAATGTCATCACAATAATCTTTGAAAATTGTCAGACCAATGCTCCATGCCCTTGTCATCACAATGCTCCATGCCCTTGACATCACAATGCTCCATGACTTGTCATCACAAAGCTCCATAACAATGACCCATGTATCACAGTGTTCCGTGCCCTGGTCAACCCAATGCTCCATGCCCACTCTCATCACAATAATCCATGAAACATTTTAGACCAAAACTCAATGCCCTTCTCATCACAATGCTCCATTACCTCTGTCATAACAATGCTCCACTACACCTGCCATCACATTGTTCAACGGCATGTCATTACAAGTCTCCATGACCCTTGTCATCACAATGCTCCAAGACCCCTGTAATCACAATGCTCCATGCCCTTGTCATCACAGTGCTCCATGACGCATGTCATCAGAATGTTCCATGGCCTTCTCATCACAGTGCTCCATGCCATTGTCATCACAATGCTCCAAGACTCCCGTAATCACAATACTCCATGCCCCTTTTCAACTCAATGCTCCATGAACCCTGTCATCACAATGCACCATGCCCATCATCATAATGTTTCAGGCTATTGTCATCACAATGAAATCTAAATTCTCCATGACCTCTTTCATCATAATGCTCCAAACCCATGTGATCTCAATATTCCATAAGACTTATCATCACAACACCCCATGACGCTCATCATCACAATTATCCATCGTCTTCTCATCACAATGCTCCATGACATTTGTCATCAAATACTCAATACACTTGTCATCACAATGCTCCCTGACACTTGTCGTGAGTATGCTTCTTGAACAATGTCATGACAAGGCTCAATGCCTTTTTCATCACAATGATACATGCCCTATTCATCAAAATGCATCAAGACACCTGTAATCACAATGCTCCACGACCTTCTCATCACAATGCTCCATGGACAATATCATCACAATGCTCCATGACCACTGTCATCACAACACTCCATGACACCTGACAACACAATGATCCGGAACTCTTGTCATCAAAATGCTCCATGACCCCTGTCATCACAATATTCTATGAACATTTTCAGCCCAATGCTCCATGACATTTGTCATCACATTGAACCATGCCCTTGTCATCCCAATGCTCCATTACCCCTGTATTCACAATGCTCCGTGACCCTTGTCATCACAGTGCTCCATGACACCTGTCATCACAATGCTCCATGCCTTTGTCAGAAAATGCTAAATGACCTTGTCATTACAACGCTCTATGCGCTTGTCATCACAGTACTCCAATACCATTGTCATCACAAACCTCCATGAACCTTGGGATCACATTGCTTCATGCCCTTGTCATCACAATGCTCCATGATCCATGAAATCAAAATGATCCATGACCTCTGTCATCACAATGCTCCAAACCCTTGTGATCACATTCTTCCATAACACTTGTTATCACAACACTCCATGATGCCTGTCATCACAATACTCCATGCCCTTTTCATCACAATGCTCCATGACCACTGTCATCACAGTTCTCAATACACTTGTCATCACAATGCTCCCTGACACTTGTCGTCAGAATTCTCCTTGAACCCTGTCACGAAAAGGCTCCATGCCTTTTTAATCACAATGCCCCATGCCGTTTTCATCACAATGCTCCATGCCATTGTCATCAAAATACTCCACAAGCTTGTCATCAGAATGTTCCATGACCCTTGTCATTACAATTCTCCATGCACTTGTCAGCTAAATGCCCCCTGACACTTGTCATCACAATTCTCCAAGCCATTGTCATCACAATGCTCCATTACTTTGTCATCAGAATCCTCCATGACACTTGGCATCACAATGCTCCATGCCATTGTCATCACAATGGGCCATTACATATGTCATCACAATTCTGCCTGACAGCTGTCTTCACAATACTGCATGACCTGATCATCACAATGCTCCATGCCCTTGTCATCACAAAGCGTCATTCCAACTGTCATCGCAATAATCCATGAAACTTATTAGACCAATGCTCCATGCCCTTGTCATCACAAAGCTCCATGACACATGTCATCAAAATGTTCCATGGCCTTCTCATCACAATGCTCCATGCCCTTGTCATCAAAATGCTCCATGCCCTTGTTATCACAATGCTCCATGACCCCTGTCATCACAATGCACCGTGACTCCAGTCATCACAATGCTTCATGACCTTTGTCTACACAGTGGCCCATGCCCTCGTCATCAACAGCCTCTGTGACCTTTTTAAACACAATCCTCCATGAACTTTTCATCACAATGCTCTTTGACCCTTGTCGTCACAATGCTCTATGCCTTTCTCAGCACAATGCTCCATGACCATTTTCATCACAATGCTCCATGCGCTTGTCAGCGCAATGCTCCATGACATATGTCATCACAATGAACCATGCACTTGTCATCACAGTGCTCCACAATCTTGTCATCACAATGCTCCATAAAACTTGTTATCACAATGCTCCATGCACTTCTCATCAAAATGCTCTCACACCACTGATATCACAATGTTACATCACTATTCGTCACAATACTCCCTCACCCCTGTCATCATAATCTTCCCTGACTCCTGTAATCACAGTGCTACATGCACATATCATCACAATGTTCGATGACCCCTGGCATCACAATGTTCCATAACCACTCTCATCAAAATATTCCTTGACCCTTTTCATCAAATTGCTCCATGACCATGTCATCACAATGCTCTCTGCCCTTCTCATCATAATGCACAACGCCCTTGTCATCAAAATCCTCCATGACCTTTGTCATCAGAAAGATCCATGACCCTTGGCATCACAATGCTCCATGTCATTGTCATCACAATGCTACATGAACGCTCTCATCACATTGCTCCATGCCCTTGTCAACACAAAGCTCCATGACACGTCCTCAGAATGCTCCATGGCCTTCTAATCACAATGCTCCATGCCCTTGCCATCACAATTCTCCATTACCCCTGTCATAACAATGCTCCATGACCCCTGCCATCACAATGTTCCACGGCCTTGTCATCACAAGGCTCCATGACACTTGTCTTCACAATGCTCCAAGACCCCTTAAATCACAGTGATCCATGCCTCTTTTCATCTCAATGCTCCATGAACCCTGTCATCACAATGCATCATGCCCATCATTATAATGATTCAGGCTATTGTCAGCACAATTAAATCAAAATTCTTCATGACCTCTGTCATAACAATGATCCAAACCCTTGTGATCACAATATTCCATAACACTTTTCATCACAATGCCCCATGACGCTCGTCATCACAATTATCCATGGACTTCTCATCACAATGCTCCATGACCTTTGTCATCACAATGCTCAATACACTTGTCATCAAAGTGCTCCCTGACACTTGTTGTCTGTATGCTCCTTGAACCCTGTCATGACAAGGCTCCATGCCTTTTTCATCACAATGATCCATGCCCTTTTCATCACAATGCTCCAAGACCCATGTAATCACAATGTTCATGCCCTTGTCATCACAAAGCTCAATGATGCATGTCTTCAGAATGCTCCTTCGCCTTCTCCTCACAATGCTCCATACCCATGTCATAACAAAGTTCCAAGACCCCTGTAATCACAATGCTCCATGCCCCTTTTCATCAGTGTGCTCCAAGAGATTTGTCATCACAGTGCTCCATGGTTTTCTCATCACAGTGCTCCAGGACATTATCATCACAGTGCTTCACGACATTGTCCTGAAAATTCTCAATGGCCCTTGTCATCATAATGCTCCAAACCCTAGTCCTCACAATGCTCCATTATATTTGTCATCACAATCCTTCGTTACATTTGGCATCACAGTGCTCCCTGACATTGTCATCGCAATGGACCATGACATATGTCATCACAATGTTCCCTGGCACCTGTCTTCACAGTACTCCATGACCTTCTCATCACAATGATCCATGCCCTTGTCATCACAAAGCACCATGTCCACTGTCATCACAATAATCTATGAAACCTGTCAGACCAATGATCCATGCCACTGTCATCACAATGTTCCATGCCCTTGTCATCACAATGCTTGATGCCCTTTTCATCACAGTACTACATGACTCGTGTCATCGAAATGCTCCGTGACTCCAGTCATCACAGTGCTTCATAACATTTGTCATCACAATTGTCCATACCCGCGTCATCACAAGGCTCTGTGACTTTGTAACCACAATGCTCAATGAACTTTTCATCACAATGCTCCGTGATCCTTGTCATCAAAATGCTCCATGCCCTTGTCATCACAAAGCTCCATGACCCATGTCATCAGAATGTTCCATGGCCTTCTCATCAAAATGCTCCATGCCCTTTTCATTACAGTGCTCAAAGACCCCTGTAATCACAATGCTCCATGCCCCTTTTCATCTCAATGCTCCATGAACCCTGTCATCACAATGCATCATACCCTTCATCATAATGCTTCCGGCTATTGTCAGCACAATGAAATAAAAATTATCCATGACCTCTGTCATCACAATGCTCCATGACACCTGTCTTCACAATAATCCATGAACATTTTCAGCCCAATGCTCCATGACCCTTGTCATCACAATGATCCATGTCCTTGTCATCCCAATGCTCCATGACCCATGTATTCACAATGCTCTGTGACGCTTGTCATCACAGTGCTCCATGACATCAGTCATCACAAAGCTCCATGCCCTTATCACCACAATGCATCATTCCAACAGTCATCGCAATAATCCATGAAACATATTAGACCAATGCTCCATGACCCTTTCATCAAAATGCTCCATGACCCTTGTCATCACAATGCTCCATGAACTTTTCATCACAATGCTCTTGGATACTTGTCATCACAATTCTCTATGCCTTTCTCAGCACAATGCTCCATGACCCTTGTCATCACAATGCTCCATGCGCTTGTCAGCACGATGCTCCATGACACATGTCATCAAAATGCACCATGCACTTGTCATCACAGGGCTCCACAATCTTTTCATCACAATGCTCCATAAACCTTGTCATCACAATGCTCCATGCTCTTCTCATCAAAATGCTCTCTCACCACAGATATCACAATATTACATAACTATTCGTCACAATACTCCCTCA
Organism: Mesoplodon mirus; assembly: GCF_964341445.2. Lineage (NCBI taxonomy): Eukaryota > Metazoa > Chordata > Mammalia > Artiodactyla > Ziphiidae > Mesoplodon > Mesoplodon mirus. The sequence goes on from NW_028295253.1 coordinate 128,735, forward strand.
CCCCTGTTATCACAATGTTCCATGACTCCTGTCATCACAATGCTACATGCACTTATCATCACAATGTTCGATGACCCCTGACATCACAATGCTCCATAACACCTGTCATCAAAATGCTCCATGACTCTTTTCATCAAAATGCTCCATGACCTCTGACATCACAATGTTCCATAACCCCTGTCATCAAAATGTTCCATAACCCTGTCATCACAATGCTCCCTGCCCTTCTCATCACAATGCACAACGCACTTGTCATCAAATGCTCCATGACCTTTGTCATCACAAATAACCATGACCATTGGCATCACAATGCTCCATGTCATTGTCATCACAGTGCTCCATGAACTCTCTCATCACATTGCTCCATGCCTTGTCATCACAAAGCTGCATGACACATGTCATCAGAATGCTCCATGGCCTTCTCATCACAATGCTCCATGCGCTTGCCATCACAATGCTCCATTACCACTGTCATAACAATGCTCCATGACCCTTGCCATCACGATGTTCCGTGGGCTTGTCATCACAAGGCTCCATGACCCTTCTCATCACAATGCTCCAAGACCCCTGTAATCACAATGCTCCATGCCCCTTTTCATCTCAATGATCCATGAACCCTGTCATCACAATGCACCATGCCCATCATCATAATGCTTCATGCTATTGTCATCACAATGAAATCAAAAGGCTCCATGACCTCTGTTATAAGAAGGCTCCAAACCCTTGTGATCACAATATTCCATAACACTTGTCATCACAGTGCCCCATGACGCTTGTCATCACAATTATCCATGTCCTTCTCATCACAATGCTCCATGACTTTTGTCATCACAATGCTCAATACCCTTGTCATCACAATGGTCCCTGACACTTGTCATCAGTATGCACCTTGAACCCTGTCATGACAAGGCTCCATGACTTTTTCATCACAATGTTACATGCCCTTTTCCTCACAGTGCTCCAAGACCCCTCTAATCACAATGCTCCATGCACTTGTCATCACAAAGCTCCATGATGCATGTCATCAGAACGCTCCATGACATTCTCATCCCAATGTTAAATGCCCTTGTCATCACAATGCTCCATTACATTTGTCATAACAATGCTCCATGACCCCTGCCATCACAATGTTCCAAGGCCTTGTCATCACAAGGCTCCATGACGCTTGTCATCACAATGCTCCAAGACCCCTGTAATCACAGTGCTCCAAGCCCTTATCATCACAAAGCTCCATGACGCATGTCATCAGAATGTTCCATGGACTTCTCCTCACAATGCTCCATGCCCTTGTCATCACAATGCACCATGCACATTGTCATCACAATAATCTATGAAACTTGTCAGACAATTGCTCCATGCCGCTGTCATCACAATGCTCCATGCCATTGTCAGAACAGTGTTCCATGACCCTTGTCATCACAATGTGCCACGCGGTTTTCGTCTCAACAGTCGACAACCTTGTCATTGCAATGCTCCATAAACCTTGTCATCACAATTATCCATGCCATTGTTATCACAATGCTCCATGACCCCTGTCATCACAATGCTCCATGACTCCAGACATTACAATGCTTCATGACCTTTGTCATCACAATAGTCCATGCCTTCGTAATCAACAGTCTCTGTGACCTTTTTAACCACAATGCTCCATGAACTTTTCATCACAATGCTCTTTGACCCTTGTCATCACAATGCTCTATGCCATTCTCACCACAATGCTCCATGACCCTTGTCATCACAATGGTCCATGCACTTGTCAGCACAATATTCCATGACACATGTCATCACAATGCTCCATGACCACTGTCATCACAATGCTCCGTGACTCCAGTCATCACAATGCTTCATAATGTTTGTCATCACACTGGTCCATGTCCGCATCATCACAAGCATATATGACTTTGTAACCTCAATGCTCCATGAACTTTTCATCACAATTCTCTGTGACCCTTGTCATCACAGTGCTCCAAGTCTTTGTCAGAACAATGCTCCATGACCATTGTCATCACAATGTGCCACACGCATTTCATCACAATGGTGAACAAACTTGTCATTGCAATGCTCCTGAAACATTGTAATCACAATGCTCCATACACTTCTCATCAAAATGCTCTCTCACCAGAGATATCAAAGTGTTCCATCACTAGTCATCACAATACTCCCTCACCCCTGTAATCCCAATGATCCATGAACCTGTCATCACACTGCTACATCCCCTTATCATCACAATGTTCCATGACCCCTGTCATCAAAATGCTCCATGACCCTTTTCATCCCAAAGCTCCAAGACCCCTGACATCACAATGTTCTAAAACCCCTGCCATCAAAATGTTCCTTTACATATTTCATCAAATTGCTGCATGACCCGGTCATCAAAATGATCCCTGCCCATCTCATCACAATGCACCATGCAGTTGTCATGAAAATGCTCCATGACTTGTCATCACAAAGCTCCATGACACTTGGCATCACAATGCACCATGTTATTTTCATCACAATGCTTCATGAACCCTGTCATAACATTGCTCCATGCCCTTGTCATCACAAAGCTCCATGACACTTGTCATCACAATGTTCGATGCCCTTCTCATCACAATGCTCCATGCCCTTGTCATTACAATCCTGCATGACCCATGTATCATAGTGTTCCATACCCTTGTCATCACACTGCTCCACGCCCACTCTCATCACAATAATCCATGAAACATTTCAGAACAATATTCCATGCCCTTCTCATCACAATGATCCATTACCTCTTTCATAACAATGCACCAAGAAACCTGCCATCACAATGTTCCACGGCCTATTCATCACAAGGTTCCATGACACTTGTCATCACAATGCTCCAAGACCCCTGTAACCAGAATGCTCCATGAACTTTCATCACCATTCTCTGTGACCCTTGTCATCACAATGTTCCATGCCTTTGTCAGAAAAATGCTCCATGTCCCTGGTCATCAAAAGGTACCACGCACTTTTCATCAAAACTGTCCACAAATTTGTCATAGCAATGTTCCATAAACCTTGTAATCACAATGCTCCATGCCCTTCTAATCAAAATGCTCCATTACCCGTGTCATAACAATGCTCCATGACCTCTGTCATCAAAATGATCCACGGCCTTGTCATCACAAGGCTCCATGACACTTGTCATCGCAATGCTCCAAGACCCCTGTAATCACAGTGCTCCATGCCCTTGTCATCACAAAGCTCCATGACACATGTCATCAGAATGTTCGATGGCCTTCTCATCAAAATGCTCCATGCTCTTGTCATTACAGTGCTCCAAGACCCCTGTAATCACAATGCTCCATGCCCCTTTTCATCTCAATGCTCCATGAAACCTGTCATCACAATGCATCATACCCTTCATCATAAAGCTTCCGGCTATTGTCAGCACAATGAAATAAAAATTCTCCATAACCTCTGTCATCACAATGCTCCATGACCCCTGTATTCACAATGCTCCGTGACGCTTGTCATCACAGTGCTCCAGGACACATGTCATCACAATGCTCCATGCCTTTGTCAGCAAAATGCTACATGACCTTGTCATTACCATGCTCTATGCGCTTGTCTTCACAATACTCCATTACCATTGTCATCACAATCCTCCATGAACCTTGGGATCACATTGCTTCATGCCCTTGTCATCACAATGCTCCATGCTCCTTGAGATCAAAATGATCCATGACCTCTCTCATCACAATGCTTAAAACCCTTGTGATCACAATGTTCCATAACACTTGTCATCACAACGCTCCATCGTGCCTGTCATCACAATACTCCATGCACTTTTCATCACAATGCTCCATGAGCTTTGTCATCACAATTCTCAATACACTTGTCAACACAATGCTCCCTGACACTTGTCGTCAGAATGCTCCTTGAACCCTGTCACGAAAAGGCTGCATGCAATTTTCAACACAATGCCACATGCCGTTTTCATCACAATGCTCCACGCCACTGTCATCAAAATACTCCACAAGCTTGTCATGAGAATGTTCCATGACACTTGTCATCACAATTCTCCATGCACTTGTCAGCACAATGCTCCCTGACCCTTGTCATCTCAATGCTCCAAGCCACTGTCATAACAATGCACCATTACCTTTGTCATCAGAACACTCCATGACACCTGGCATCACAATGCTCCATGCCATTGTCATCACAGTGGGCCATTACATATATCATCACAATGCTCCCTGAAACCTCTCTTCACAATACTGCATGACCTGGTCATCACAATGCTCCATACCCTTGTCACCACAATGCACCATTCCAACAGTCATCACAATAATCCATGAAACTTATTAGACCAATGCTCCATGACTTTGTCATCACAATGCTCCATGACCCTTGTCATCACAATGCTCCATGAACTTTTCATCACAATGGTTTTTGATCCTTGTCATCACAATGCTCTATGCCTTTCTCAGGACAATGCTCCATGACCCTTGTCATCACAATGCTCCATGCGCATGTCAGCACGATGCTCCATGACACATGTCATCACAATGCACCATGCGCTTGTCATCACAGTGCTCCACAATCTTGTCATCACAATGCTCCATAAACCTTGTCATCACAATGCTCCATGCACTTCTCATCAAAATGCTCTCTCACCACAGATATCACAATGTTACATCACTATTCGTCACAATACTCCCTCACCCCTGTTATCACAATGTTCCATGACACCTGTCATGACAATGCTACATGCACTTATCATCACAATGTTCGATGACCCCTGACATCACAATGCTCCATAACCCCTGTCATCAAAATTCTCCATGACCCTTTTCATCATAATGCTCCATGAACCCTGTCATCACAATGTTCCATAACCCCTATCATCAAAATATTCCATGACCCTTTTCATCAAATTGCTCCATGACCCTCTCATCACAATGCTCCCTGCCCTCCTCATCACAATGCACAACGCCCTTGTCATCAAAATGCTCCATGACATTTGTCATCACAAATATCCATGACACTTGGCATCACAATGCTCCATGTCATTGTCATCACAACGCTCCATTATCACTCTCATCACATTGCTCCATGCCCTTGTCATCACAAAGCTCCATGACACATGTCCTCAGAATGCTCCATGGCCTTCTCATCACAATGCTCCATGCCCTTGCTGTCACAATGCTCCATTACCCCAGTCATAAAAATTATCCATGAACCCTGCCATCACGATGTTCCGTGGCCTTGTCATCACAAGGCTCCATGACCCTTCTCATCACAATGCTCCAAGACCCCTGTAATCACAATGCTCCATGCCCCTTTCCATCTCAATGATCCATGAACCCTGTCATCACAGTGCACCATGCCCATCATCATAATGCTTCATGCTATTGTCATCACAATGAAATCAAAATGCTCCATGACCTCTGTCATAACAATGCTCCAAACCCTTTTGATCACAATGTTCCATAACACTTGTCATCACAGTGCCCCATGACGCTCGTCATCACAATTATCCATGGTCTTCTCATCACAATGCTCCATGACCTTTGTCATCACAATGCTCAATACATTTGTCATCAAAATGCTCCCTGACACTTGTTGTCTGTATGCTCCTTGAACCCTGTCATGACAAGGCTCCATGCCTTTTTCATCACAATGATGAATGCCATTTTCATCACAATGCTCCAAGACCCCTTTAAACACTATGCTCCATGCCCTTGTCATCACAAAGCTCAATGAAACAGGTCTTCAGAATGCTCCTTGGCCTTCTCCTCACAATGCTCCATGCCCATGTGATCACAATGTTCCAAGACCCTTGTAATCACAATGGTCCATGAACTTTTTCATCAGTATGCTCCATGAGATTTGTTATCACAAGTCTCTATAGATTTCCCATCACAATGCTCCAGGACCCTGTAATCACAATGCTTCACGACCTTGTTCTGAAAATTCTCAATGGCCCTTGTTCTCATAATGCTCCAAGCCCTAGTCAACACAATGCTCCATTATATTTGTCATCACAATCCTCCATTACATTTGGCATCACAATGCTCCCTGCCATTCTCATTGCAATGGACCATGACATATGTCATCACAATGCTCCCTGACACCAGTCTTCACAATACTCCATGACCTTCTCATCACAATGATCCATGCCCTTGTCATCACAATGCACCATGTCCACTGTCATCACAATAATCTATGAAACTTGTCAGACCAATGCTCCATGCCCCTGTCACCACAATGCTCCATGCACTTGTCATCACAATGCTCCATGACCCCAGTCATCACAGTGCTCCGTGACTCCAGTCATCACAATGCTTCATAACATTTGTCATCACAATGGTCCATGCCCGCGTCATCACAAGGCTCTGTGACCTTATAACCACAATGCTCCATGAACTTTTCATCACAATGCTCTGTGACACTTGTCATCAAAATGCACCATGCCTTTGTCAGAAAAATGCTCCATGACCCTTGTCATCACTATGTTCTACGAACTTTTCATCACAACGGTCCACAAATTAGTCATGGTATTGCTCCATAAACTTTGTAATTACAATGCTCCATGCCCTTCTCATCACAATGCTCCATTCCCCTGTCATAACAATGGTACATGACCCCTGCCATCACAATATTCCTCGGCCTTGTCAGCACAAGGCTCCATGACACTTGTCATCACAATGCTCCAAGACCCCTGTAATCACAATTCTCCATGCCCTTGTCATCACAAAGCTCCATGACACATGCCATCAGAAAGTTCCATGGCCTTCTCATCAAAATGTTCCATGCCCTTGTCATCACACTGCTACAAGACCTCTGTAATCACAATGCTCCATGCCCCTTTTCATCTCAATGATCCATGAACCCTGTCAGCACAATGCATCATGCCCATCATCATAATGTTTCCGGCTATTGTCAGCAAAATGAAATCAGAATTCTCCTTGACCTGTGTCATCACAATGCTCCATGGCCCCTGTCATCACAATACTCCATGAACATTTTCAGCCGAATGCTCCATGACACTTGTCATCACAATGAACCATGCCCTTGTCATCCCAATGCTCCATGACCCCTTTATTCACAATGCTCCATGACTCTTGTCATCACAGCGCTCCATGACACCTGTCATCAGAATGCTCCATGCCTTTGTCATCAAAATGCTACATTAACTTGTCATTACAATGCTCTATGCGCTTGTCATCACAATACTCCATTTCCATTGTCATCACAATCCTCCATGACCCTTGGGATCACATTGCTTCATGCTCTTGTCATCACAATGCTCCATGTTCCTTGAAATCAAAATGATCCATGACTTCTGTCATCACAATTCTCCAAACCCTTGTGATCACAGTGTCCCATAACACTTGTCATCACAATGCTCCATAATGCCTGTCATCACAATACTCCATGCCCTTTTCATCACAATGCTCCATGACCATTGTCATCAGAATGCTCCTTGAACCCTGTCACGAAAAGGCTCCATGCCTTTTTCATCACAATGCCCCATGCCATTTTAATCACAATGCTCTGTGACCATTGTCATCAAAATGCTCCATTCCTTTGTCTGAAAAATGTTCCATGACCCTTGTCATCACAATGTGCCATTCGATTTTCATCACAACGGTCCAGAAACTTGTCATTGCAATGCTCCATAAACCTTGTAATCACAATGCTCCATAAACTTCTCATCAAAATGCTCTCTCACCAAAGATATCACAGTGTTCCATCACTAGTCATCACAATACTCCCTCACCCCCTTAATCACAATATCCCATGACCCCTGTCATCACAATGCTATATCCCTTTATCATCACAATGTTCCATGACCCCTGACATCACAATATTCTATAACCCCTGTCATCAAAATGTTCCAATACACTTTTCATCATATTGCTGCATGACACTGTCATCAAAATACTCCCTGCCCTTCTCATCACAATGCACCATGCACTTGTCAACAAAATGCTCCAATACCTTTGTCATCACAAAGCGCCATGACCGTTGGCATCACATTGTTCCATGCCCTTGTCATCACAAAGCTCCATGACACTTGTCATCACAATGCTCGATGCCCTTCTCATCACAATGCCCCATGCCCTTGTCATTACAATCCTCCATGACCCATGTATCACAGTGTTCCATGCCCTTATCATCACAATGCTCTATGCCCACTCTCATCACAATAATCCATGAAATATTTCAGACCAGTGCTCCATGCCCTTCTCATCACAATGCTCCTTTATCTTTGTCATAACAATGCTCCATGACACCTGCCATCACAATGTTCCATGGCCTTGTCATCAGAAGGCTCGAAGACACTTGTCATCACAATGCTCCACGACCCCTCTAATCAAAATGCTCCATGCCCTTGTCATCAGAAAGCTCCATGACGCATGTCATCAGAATGTTCCATGGCCCTTTCATCACTATGCTCCATGCCCTTGTCATCAAAATGCTCCAAGACCCTTGTAATCAAAATGCTCCATGCGTGTTTTCATCTCACAGCTCCATGAACCCTGCCATCACAATGGACCATGCCCATCATCATAATGCTTCAGGCTATTGTCATCACAATGAAATCAATATTCTCCATGACCTCTGTCCTCATAATGCTCCAATCCCTTGTGATAACAATGTTCCATAACACTTATCATCACAACACCCCATGACGCTCATCATCACAATTATCCATGGTCTTCTCATCACAATGCTCCATGACCTTTGTCATCACAATGCTCAATACACTTGTCATCACAATGCTCCCTGACACTTGTCATCAGTATGCTCCATTAACCCTGTCATGACACGTCTCCATGCCTTTTTCATCACAATGATCCATGCCCTTTTAATCATAATGCTCCAAGACCCCTGAAATCACAATGTTCCATGACTTGTCATCACAAAGCTCAATGACGCATGTCATCAGAATTCTCCATGGCCTTCTCCTCACAATGCTCCATGCCCTTGTCATCACAATGCTCCTAGACACCTGTAATCACAATGCTCCATGTCCCTTTTCATCAGAATGCTCCATGAGACTTGTCATCACAAGTCTCCATTGTCCTCTCATCAAAGTGCTCCAGGAACTTGTCATCAAAATGTTCCATGATCCTTGTCATCACAATACTCCATGAATATTTTCAGCCCAATGCCCTATGACCTTCTCATCAAAATGCTCCATCACCCCTGTCATCACAATACTCCATGAACATTTTCAGCCCAATGCTCCATGACATTTGTCATCACAATGTTCCATGCCCTTGTCATCACAATGCTCCATGACCCCTTTATTCACAATGCTCCGTGACGCTTATCATCACAGTGCTCCATGACACCTGTCATAACAATGCTCCATGCCTTTTTCAGCAAAATGCTACCTGACCTTGTCATTGCAATGCTCTATTCGCTTGTCATCACAATACTCCATTACCATTGTCATCACAGTCCTCCATGAACATTGGGATCACATTGCTTCATGCCCTTGTCATCACAATGCTCCATGGTCCTTGAAATCAAAATGATCCATGAACTCCGTCATCACAATGCTCCAAACCCTTGTGATCACAATGTTCCATAACACTTGTCATCACAACGCTCCATGATGCCTGTCATCACAATACTCCATGCCCTTTTCATCACAATGCTCCATGACCTTTGTCATCACAATTCTCAATACACTTGTCATCACAATGCCTCATGCATTTTTCATCACAATGCTCCATGCCATTGTCATCAAAATACTCCACAAGCTTTTCATCAGAATACTCCATGACCCTTTTCATCACAATTCTCCATGCACCTGTCAGCACAATGCTCCCTGACCATTGTCATCACAATGCTCCAAGCCATTGTCATCACAATGCTCCATTAGCTTTCTCATCAGAATCCTCCATGACCCCTATCATCACAATGCTACATCCCCTTATCATCACAATATTCCATAACCCCTGTCATCAATATGCTCCATGACCCTTTTCATCCCAATGCTCTATGACACGTGGCATCACAATGTTCTATATCCCCTGTCATCAAAATGTTCCATTACACTTTTCATCAAATTTCTGCATGACCCTGTCATCAAAATGCTCCCTGCCCTTCTCATCACAATGCACCACACACTTGTCATCAAAATGCTCCATGACCTTTGTCATCACAAAGCTCCATGACCCTTGGCATCACAATGCTCCATGTCATTGTCATCACAATTCTACATGAACACTCTCATCACATTGCTCCAAGCCCTTGTCATCACAAAGCTCCATGACACTTGTCATCACAATGCTCGATGCCCTTCTCATCACAATGCTTCATGCCCTTGTCATCACAATGCTCCATGCTCCTTGAAATCAAAATGATCCATGAGCACTGTCATCACAATGCTCCATACTCCTTGTCATTACAGTGCTCCATGACCCTCGTCATTCACAATTATCCATGGTCTTCTCATCACAATGCTCCACACCCTTGTCATCAAAATGCTCCATGACTCTTTTCATCACAATGCTCCATGGCCACTGTCATCACAATTCTCCATACCTTTTGTCATTATAGCGCTCCATGGCGCTCATCATCACAATTATCCATGGTCTTCTCATCACAGTGCTCCACGGTCTTGCCATCACAATGCTCCTTGCCCTGTTCCTCACAATGCTCCATGTTCCCTGTCATCACAATTCTCCACGTTCTTGGCATCACTATGTTCCATGACATTTCCCATCACAGTGTTAAATGCTTTGTCATCACAATACTCCACAAGCTTGTCATCACAATACTCCATGACCCTTGTCATCACAATGATCCATGACCCGTGACATCACAATGCTCAATGAGACGTATCATCACAATGCTCCATGCCCCTTGTCATTACAGTGCTCCATGATGCTCGTCATTATAATTATCCATGGTCTTCTCATCACAGTGCTCCACGGTCTTGCCATCACAATGCTCCATGCCCTTTTCATCACAATGCTCCATGTCCCTTGTCATCACAATTCTTCACGTCCTTGTCATCACAATGCTCCATGACAGTTCTCATCACAGTTTAACATGCTCTTGTCATCACAATTCTCCATGCACTTGTCATCGAAATGCCCCATGACCCCTGTCATAGCAAGCCCCATACCTTTGTCATCACAATGCTTCACGACCTTTTCATCAAAATTCTCAATGGCCGTTGTCATCACAATGCTCCATGCCCTTGTCATCACAATGCTCCATGACCCTTGTCATCACAATGCTCCAAGCCCTTGTCATCACAATGCTCCATTACCTTTGTCATCACAATCCTCCATAACACTCGGCATCACAATGCTCCATGCCATTGTCATCACAATGGTACATGAAATATGCCATCACAATGCTCCCTGACACCTGTCTTCACCATAATCCATGACCTTGTCATCACAATGCTCCATGCCCTTGTCATCACAATGTGCCATGCCCACTGTCAACACAATTATCCATGAAACTTGTCAGACCAATGCTCCATGCCCCTGTCATCACAATGCTACATGACCCCAGTCATCACAATGCTCCGTGTGTCCCGTCATCACAAGGTTTCATGACCTGTGTCATCACAATAGTCAATGCCCTCATCATCACAAGGCTCTGTGAAATTTGTCACCACAATGCTCCATGAACTTTTCATCACAATGCAGATACGTCCATGAGTGCAAGTGCCCTATGCTCTGTAGCTCATCTTTTAGATGTTTTAGCAAACACAATACACTTCGCCATAGTGGCCGTTGGCAAATTACAATTCCACTATCAGCCTCACAGGGCTCCCTTTTCTCCTCACCCTGTCCTGCATTTCTGGTGTTTACACTTTATGTGGATGGCCCTTCTGACTGATGTGAAGTGATACATTTTGTAGTATTGATTTCCATTGCCCACCTGTTTGGTTGGATAAAAAGTGTGTATGGCCTTTACTTGAATATATTCAGAAAAAATTGCATACGCCCTTTTGGGCCAACTGCATCATTGGCGATGTTCAGCCCCTTTTCTTGTGCAATAATGGGGAGTCCTTTCTACCTCTTCAAATCTGTTTCCTGCCACTCTCCCTTGCTTACAACTCCTTTTCTGTGACTTACCTCAAGACATTTTTCGACGATAGATATTTTCAACTCTGCAGTTTCATGAATTTTAGTGCCCCTGAGTTCCATTATTCAACTTGTGTTTTTGGAAACTGGACACAAAACAGCGGGATTTCCTCTAGCCCTATTCTGTTTCCGTGGGCAATTCTAGCCTTTGATGAATTTGTCTTCCAGATTGGAAATTAGAGTGGCATGTGCCTGTCCGAACACCTAAGACTTGTCTCTATATTTTTCTCATCCTTCCACTTCATCCTCTGTACAAATTACAAACTGTGTGGAACAGGATGTTGACGGTGCTGATATCCCCAAGTGAGGAGATTGTTAGGAAAGATGCTGGAGGGGTGAACCCGAGCACCAGACGATGAGGAGATGAGGTGCCTTTTCCAAACTCTTTCTGATCAAATGGTGTACGATCCTCTAGGTGTGACAGGCATGTTTTAGCTGTAGGAAGGGTCCCGTGCATGGAAGGAGAACACCAGGGATTTTTCCAAATCAGTGCCTCCCCGTACCCCAAACTGGGGAATTTTTAAGCTACGGCTACACGTATGTCCATTAAGCACCTTGGGAAATAGGCAGAGCCCAAACTTTAGATGATTGAAATCTTCAGGGTCAGAAGCGTTCACGATCGGCCTTGCTTAGGTTACATTTTATCTGTCTTTGATAGACGATGTCAATAAAAATATCTATTATTTTTCAGATTATTTCCCCTTATAGGTTATTGCAAAATATTCAGTGTAGTTCCCTGTGCTATACAATAGTTCCTTGTTGATGATCTATTTTATACATAGCAGTGTGTATGTGTTAATCCCACACTGTTAATTTATCCCTTCTCCTACCTTTCCCCTTTGGTAATAATAAATTATAAGATTTTATACTTCTCAGAAACGGGGGAGCTGAAAGAGAGGTATCATTTTCAATGGAAAAGCGTTCATTCAAGATTGAAGCCTCAGCCAAGAGTACTCGATGTACATCCATGGAAATAAATCACTTCATTTCTCTAATGTTGACCTGACAAATAAGACAGACGTCTTCACTGAACTTGCTTATAGTAAAGTGATGGAAATATCAAGTGTAAGTCTTAGAAACATCTTATTTTACCCGAGCATTATACACTGCTCTGTGTTAACTACAGTTTGGCTCACACATCTGTTCATTGAAGTTACAATGTTCTCAATTTCTGTTACTGATCCTCCAGAGTGGACCCCAACAGAACTCCCCGTGCCCAGTGTCATTGGAGCCAACAGATCAAGACTGAGTTTGGTTCAGAAGCAAAGGAAACATTATTTTGAAAACAGAATGGAGAGGTGAGAGTGTGCACTCCCCCACAGGCTGTGGGCTGGGATGCTGTGTAGGGATCCCAGCAGCGTCAGTGGGAGGGAGGGTATGGAGCTCGCGAGGGCTGGGTTGGCTGAAGCTCAGGCTCTATGCCGTGGAGTCTGCATGGGACCCCGCTAGCTGAGGTGTTGACCCAGCCATTCTGCACTACGAAATCGGGTCTGAAGTGCCGGGTGTGGGACCTCTGCATGCGGAACCCTAGGAGCACGTGAAATTAGACAAAGCACAAAGGAAAAACAGCTTAGACTTTATTTTATTGCCCAGATTCTCTTTTTATCTCCCAGGAATTTTTAATGAACGTTGCCAGAGACGAACACCTCCTCTGCTTTTTGTTCCGTTACTCATTCTTGGGGTGTTGAGGGTGCAGACCCCTCTTTTGTAACGGCTTCATGCTGTGGTGGGAGCCCTGATACTTGGGGGGAGGGGCAAAACGTCTCCCCACCAGCCTCCAGGTGAGGTTGATTGTCCCAAGGCCTCCTGCCTCACTTCTCGTCCGCCTGAGCACCAGCATTGGAAGTGTTATAGATTCTGATGACCTTTAAGTGTCCAGGAGCGAGATGTGCAGAGATGCTGAGGTGGCAGGTTTCACCCCACCCCACATTAGTTCGGCGACCTTAGGCTGACGGTTTTTGCCCGCCTAGATGCTCTGACCTGTAGTCTGTGCTTTCTTTAATTAGGTCCCTGAATTAATGTACAAACAGCACCATGTGTCCGAACCCTGCCCACGCAACTCCCAGACAGTGCAGGGTCAGTGGTGATCCAGGACCATGACGTCCACTGAATCAACGGCCTTTAGAAGTAGCCAGCAGTCCAGCCGGTCATATTGGCCACCATCACCGCGGTGTCTGTAGGGTTTTCTATGGTGAAAGTGTGATATACGTTTCCCCCGCCAAGCTTATTAGCTCCCCTCTGGGTGCAGTAAGTCCTGCAAGCAGTAGTCTGCTCTTTCGGGGCACAGTCTGCTTGTTTTCTGAGAGAAACTCCAGGTCAAGTGATGGTCACATGAGTCATCTTGGGGGCCCGTTGCTCCCGTTTGTCTCTCTGGAGGTTGGAGTTGGAGGGCCTCCTCACTCGAGGTCAGTGTGTCCACAGAGCGACCCCTGCAACTTCAGGGCATGATGGGTGGTTAGGATCACGACGTGGGGTCCTTTTCCCTTAGGAGGGAGCTGGCCTTGTGGGCTGCTGATTTCCAGCTTTTTAGATACCCCAGTATCCTGGCCTGATGAGTCAGTGGGCAAAGCCCTTGGTGACCATAGTTTATCATACCTGAAGGGCATTCTTGTGTTGCTCCATTTCAAGTGGTCCCAGTTTTTGCACTAAGGCTCCAAGGGCAATTAACCTTTGACTGGGTATGTAAAGGTCAAAGGGTTTAGCTAAATTAGCGAGTTCCTGGGCAAGGGTCTGAATTGACTGATCTTTCTATTCTTGAAAGGCTGCTTCTGGATTCTATACAAAAGGATCATCATCTTTTCATGTCAGTGTTTCATATAGAGTCCAAGCTATTAGACTGTAGTTAGGGATCCAGATGCAGAAAACCTTGGCCTCCCCAGGAACCCCTAAGCTGTCTTCTAGTTTTAGAAGAGGTAAGGCTGCAAATGGCTTCTTCCCTATCCTGGGATGCGTTTCTCTGAATATCTGTGAGAATGAAGCCCAGTCATGTCACCTGAGCCTGGTATATTTGAGCCTTTTTCTTGGACACCTTCTATCCTTTCTTGGCTAGGTAGTTCAGAGGCATCTTTAGTAGGCCTGGCGATCAGAATGTCATCTGCATATTGAAGGAGGGTTCCCTTTTACAGAGGTAGAACTTTTAGGTCTTTAGAGGACATTTCCCCAATGATGGTGTGGGGATTTTTGAACCATTGGGGCAGGACGGCCCAGCATTATTGCTTGTGTAGCATGTTGTGTCCTGCCACTCAAAAGCCAAAAATTCTTGTGACTCTGAGATGAATGGAATACAGAAGAAGGCATCATTGAAGTCTAATACAGAATGCCATGGCCTGGTGGATGGTAGAATGAGCAGCAGGGTGTAGGAAATAGGAGCTACTGGATGTATATCCTTGGTGGCTTCACTGACTGTCCTGATATCCTTTACCAGGTCTCCAGCAGCCCATGGGGCTCTCGTGGTCAGGCCAATCCCAGGATATGGAGCTCACCTGGGCTGCATCCCGCACCCCACAGCCCACGGGGCTCTCGTGTTCAAGTCCCTCCCAGCTTATTGAGCTCACCTGTGCAGCTACCCAGCAGCCCATGGGGCTATCATAGTCAGGCCCTTCCCAGGATACAGAGCTCCCCAGGGCAGGTACCCCAGCAGGGCTGGACACACAGGAACTGTGCACATAGCCCACCTTGCAGAGAACCCCCAGCTCACCTGTCGCTCACAGCTGACACAGAACACCTCCGAGCAGGACTTGAACTAACAAACAGCAGCTCTGACAGGTCTGTGACCCTGGCTATCACTCTGTGCAGCCTCTCTCTGCCTGGTCTTCCAGACACTTCCACTGCAGCCAGGGCACCAGGCCTCTGTCTCCACCCACCATCACTCCTCTCCCTGACTCCTGGGTTCCTCTCATTAGGATACGGTCTTCTTGAAGTTGTTTTCCACTCATGGACCAGATAAAATGATAAGAAAACAAGCCGCAGCGGCAGCCCCTTGTCTAGCCTGAATCTCAAGAGCCCACACCTGTTCCTTGGGTCTGGCCCGTATAGCAAGGTTCACTTTCTGCAACTGTGAGCCCCTGAGAGGTGAGGATTGGCTGATTTGGGCAGCCTGACACTGCCTGCTGGCCCTCCCGATGTGTGCCTGGTTTGAGGTCAATATAAACACCTCTCCAGTCAGCAAGAGCCCCTGTTGCTGTGCCTGACGCCATATTCTCTGCCCTGTCAGCAGTGTCGGGGCTGGGTTGGTGGTAGGGAGGGAGAGGCCGTGGCTTTGTGGGTGGCCCAGTGTGAGGGGGGCTCTGCTGGACTTTCTGCAGGAGTTGCCAGGCTGTCACCTGCTAAAGAAGAGGATGTGTCACCCATACCTGCCACTGGAATTTCTCCCCAGGCAGAGGTGAGGAAGTAAAAAAGCACTGGAGGCCGTGGCAGGAGGGGTATCTCAGGCAGGGAAATGAAAAGCTTCCAGAAGAGCATCTGGGGCCAGGACCATCCTGGCTGGCCTGCAGGCACCAAGTCGGCCTGCGTGCTGTCGCTGGTGTGGCTCCACAGCCCTTCCTCTAGGCTTGCAAGTGCTTGTACATATTCAGGTGTTTTACCTGGAAAGGGTGGGAGGAGTTCAGCTGCAGTAGGACTGGGACTCAGCTCACATTTACTCACAGACGCCTCGACACAGTCCCCCATCTTTGCAATGAGGATGCTCCTTGTTGGGGGGGGGAGTGCTGCTGACTGCATTGGAGACGATTTCCCAACACTGACCAAGTTAAGAATTTTTTACCACTGGAGCAAGTGCCCTTATACGATTTTCCTCTGTATAACTGGTGGGTTCTGTTTTTTTTTTTTTTTTTTTTTTTTTTTTTCTTTTTTTCTTTTTGGTTCAAGGTAGATTTTATTTATTCCTCTTTTTTTTTAAATTTGGAGATATAAACATGGAAATAATGCATTAATATAAAGACATCTATGTGAAGGGAAAACCTTTTTTTCTGTTTTATTTTATTAAATGTTATTTATTTATTTTTATTTTTTTAAAATTTATTTATTCATTTTATACAGCAGGTTCTTATTGGATATCTATTTATACATATAAGTGTGCACATGTGAATCCTAGTCTCCCAATTCATCCCACCACCACCCTCACATGGTGTTCCCCCCTTGGTGTCCATATGTTTGTTCTCTACATCTGTGTCTCTATCTCTGCCCTGCAAACCGGTTCATCTGTACCATTTTTCTAGGTTCCACATATATGCATTAATATACAATATTTGTTTTTCTCTTTCTGACTTACTTCACTCTGTATGACAGTCTCTAGATCCATCAAGGTCTCTACAAATGACCCAATTTCATTCCTATGTATGGCTGAGTAATATTCCATTATATATATGTACCATATCTTTATCCATTCGTCTGTCTGTGGGCACTTAGGTTGCTTTCATTACCTGGCTATTGTAAATAGTGCTGCAATGAACATTGTGGTGAATGTGTCTTTTTGATTTATGGTTTTCTCTGGGTATATGCCCAGTAGTGGGATTGCTGGATTATATGGTAATTCTATTTTTAATTTTTTTAAGGAACCTCCATACGGTTCTCCATAGAGACTGTATCGATTTACATTCCCAACAACAGTGGAATAAGGTTCCTTTTCTCCACACCCTCTCCAGCATTTGTTGTTTGTAGATTTTCTGATGATTTGACATGATACCTCATTGTAGTTTCGATTTCCATTTCTCTAATAATTAGTGATGCTGAGCAGATTTTCATGTGTGTACTGGCCATCTCTATGTCTTCTTGGAAGAAATATCTATTTAGATCTTCTTCCATTTTTGTATTGGGTTGTTTGTTTTATTAATATTGAGCTGCATGAGCTGTTTATATATATTGGAGATTAATCATTTGTCCATTGATTCGTTTGCAAATATTTTCTGCCATTCTGAGGGTTGTCTTTTCGTCTTGTTTGTAGTTTCCTTTGCTTTGCAAAAGCTTTTACGTTTCATTAGGTCCCATCTGTTTAGTTTTCTTTTTTATTTCATTACTATAGGAGGTGGATCAAAAAAGATCTTGCTGTGATTTACGTCAGAGTATCCTTCGTAAGTTTTCCTCTCAGAGTTTTATACTGTCTGGTCTTACATTAAGGTCTCTAATCCATTTTGAATATATTTTTATGTATGGTGTTGGGGAGTGTTCTAATTTCATTCTTTTACATGTAGCTCTCCATATTCCCCAGCACCAATGATTGAAGAGACTGTCTTATCTCCATTGTATAGTCTTGCTTCCTTTGTCATAGATTAGTTGACAATAGGTGTGAAGGTTTATCCCAGTGCTTTCTTTTTTTTTTTTCCTTTTACACGTTTATTGGAGTATAATTGCTTTACAATGGAGTGTTCGTTTCTGCTGTATAACAAAGTGAATCAGCTATACATATACAAATATCACCAGATACCCTCCCTCTTGCATCTCCCTCCCACACTCCATATCCCACCCCTTTATGTGCTCACAGAGCACCAAGCTGATCTCCCTGTTCTATGTGGCTGCTTCCCAGTAGCTATCGGTGTTACATTTGGTAATGTATTTATGTCCATGCCACTCTCTCACTTCGTCCCAGCTTACACATCCCCCTTCCGGTGTCCTCAAGTCCTTTCTCTATGTCTGTGTCCTTAATCCTGTCCTGCCACTAGGTTCTTCAAAATCTTTTTTTTTTCTTCATTAGATTCCGTATATCTCTGTTAACATACAGTATTTGTTTTTCCCTTTCTGACTTACTTCACTGTGTAGGACAGATTCTAAGTCCATCCACCTCAGTACAAATAGCTCAGTTTGCTTCTTTTTTTGGCTGAGTAATATTCCATTGTATATATGTGCCAGATCTTCTTTTTCCATTCATCTGTCGATGGACACTTAGGTTGCTTCCATGTCCTGGCTATTGCAAATAGAGCTGCAATGAACATTTTTGTACATAACTCTTTTTGAATTATGGTTTTCACAAGGCAAATGTCCAGTAGTTGGATTGTTGTGTCGTATGGTACTTCTATTGTTAGTTATTAAAAGGAACCTCCGTACTGTTCTCCCTAGTGCCCATATCAATTTACATTCCCACCCACAGTGCAAGTGTGTGCCCTTTTCTCCAATAAAGGCCTCTGCAGCGTTTATTGTTTTGTAGATTTTTTTGATGATTACCACTCTGACTGCTGTGAGGTGATACCTCACGGTAGTTTTGATTTGCATTTCTCTAATGATTAGTGATGTTCAGCATCCTTTCATGTGTTTCTTGGTAATCTGTATATCTTCTTTGGAGAAATGTCTATTTAGGTCTTCTGCCCGTTTTTGGATTGGGTTGTTTGTTTTTGTGATATTGAGCTACATGTGGTGCTTGTAAAGTTAGGAGATTAATCCTTTGTCAATTGCTTCATTTGAAAATATTTTCTCCCATTCTAAGGGTTGTGTTTGCATCTTGTTTATGTTTTCCTGTACTGTGTAAAAGCTTTTAAGTTTCATTAGGTCCCACTTGTTGATTTCTGTTTTTATTTCCATTTCTCTAGGAGGTGGGTCCAAAAGGATCTTGCTGTGATTTATGTCATACAGTGTTCTGCCTATGGTTTCCTCTAAGTGTTTTATAGTGTCTGGTCTTATATTTAGATCTCTAATCAATTTAGAGTTTATTTTTGTGTATGGTGTTATGGAGTGTTCTAATTTCATTCTTTTATGTGTAGGGGTCCAGTTTTCCCAGCACCAATTACTGAAGAGACTGTCTTTTCTCCATTGTATATCCTTAGCTCCTTTGTCATAGATGAGATAGCCATAGGTATGTAGGTTTATCTCTGGGCTTTCTGTCCTGTTCCATTGTTCTGTGTTTATGCCAATCTACATACACTTGATTCCATTATGGAGACATATAAATACATAGGTTTCAAGGTTATTACCAGTCAGATATATTCCTCTTCAGTGAATAGGGTGTTTTGTGTCCAGTTCATTGAGAAAGGAGTAGGTCTTGTCTATTACATATTTGGTATATGGAATGGGATCTGTGCTAATTTCAAACTCTGCTTTTACACATCAACCCACATCACCTTTCCCCTTAAGGAGGCATAAGTGTGTTTTTTAAATGTGTAACTCTGTTCTCTTTTGAAATTCAGTTCATGTGTAGCCATGTTTACATTTCCTCTATAAGTGATATATTACAATAAGTTTCTTTTACTTTGTGGCTCATTTCACTTAGCATCATCGTACCTAAAGCCACTCATTATGCTGCTATTGGCCTTATGACATTGATTTTATGTCTGAGTGACTTTCCTTTGTATATAAGTACCACAACATCTATATCCATTTTTTTTTTCCTTTCCTGGGATATTTAAAGTGTACTGAAGTCGAGGTTCTTGTAAACAGAGCAGCCCTAAAGTTTGGGCTGGCTGTGTGTTATGGATTTTTAGTTTTCCCAAAATACACGCCCATGAGTGGAAGTGTGCTATGCTCTGTAGCTCTGTTTTAGAAAACAACATACAGTTCTCCAGAGAGGCTGTTGGCAATTTACATCCTGTCCATTGGCGTAACCAGGCTCCCTTTTCTCCATGGCCTGTTCTGCATTTGTGGATTTCACACTATTTGTGGATGGCCCTTTTGACTGGATGTAAGGGACACTTCTCTGTAGTGTGGATTTGCAATGCCTGATGGCTTGCTTAGCCAAAAATGGCGTATGAATTTTTTCCCGAATATATTCAAGAAAATACACATACTCCCTTTTCAGCCAAGGGCAACATTGTCGAAATTCTGTCGCTTTTCATGTGCTTTAAAGACGACTCCAATCTACCTCTTGAAATCTGTTTCCTTCAATTCTGCCTTGCATTCAAATCCTCTTCACTGCCTTTCCTCAATATATTTCTGGATGATAATTGTCCTTTATAACTCTGCAAGTTTGTGAATTGCTGTGCCCCTGATTTCCATTTTTCAACTCGCCTCTTTGTGAGCTGGCTGCAATACCGCAGGATGGCTTTAGGCCCTAGTCTGTTTCCGGGGCTTCAGGCTGAGCCTTTGTTTAATTCTTCTTCCTGGTGGGAAACTAGAGTGACATGTGCCCATCCAAACACCTACAGCTAATCTCTCATTTATTCCCCCTCTTCCTGTTCATCCTCTGCACAATTTGCAAACTGTGCATAACAGGAGGGTAAAGGCGCTGACACTCCAAGTGGGGAGATTTTGAGTAATGCAGATGGAATGGCGAAGCCGAGCACGACAAAAGGAAAAATGAAGTACCTTTTAGAAAACTTTCCCAATTACACAGTGTACCATCCACTGGGTTTCCCATGCATGTTTTAACTGGAGGAAGATTCCCTTAAACCTGGAGAGTTGGGACCACTAGAATGGGTAGCACACAGTATTGCTCTAAGTGGTGTTCTTTTGCTCACACCACCTCAGCAATCTTGTCAGCCCCAAGTGTCCAGTCTTATGTCTCATCCAGCTGTGGGTGTAAAGGTGGTCAATCCAGGTTGCATCACAGGCCCTGAACGTAATTTTTAAGACTTTCTCACTGTTTCACTGTTTTTGCATTTTGCTTTTGAAATTTATTTTTATAAGTGGGTTTAACTGAATTTCAGTGTTCTGTTCATGCCGTTATACACACACATGATTCCTTTATGGAGACATGAGAATACATATGTTTTAAAATACTGAGAGTCATACATATTCCTCTGCAATGAATAGGGGGTGTTGAGTCCAGTTCATTGTTGCGGGAGTAGGTGTTGTCTATTACATACTTGGTTTATGTAACGGTATCAGTGCTAATTTAAAACTGTGATTTTATGCATCACCCCACCTCGCCTTTCCCCTTAAGCAGGCAGAAGATTGTTTTCTAAATGTGTGATTCCGTTGTGTTTGTAAATCAGTTCATGTGTAGCCATGTGTACATTCCCGCTATGAGTGATATCTTACGATAAGATTCGTTACTCTGGTATCTTTCCTAACTCAGTTCATGTGTAGCCATGTTTACAGGACCTTCATATGTGATATCTTATGATAAGTTTCTTTTTCTATGTGACTTATTTCACTTAGAATCATCGTACCTGAATCCACTCATTTTGCTGCTCCTGGCCTTATGAAATTGATTTCATGGCTGAGGGATATTCCATCGTACGTAAGTACCAAAATTTCTTGAACCATTTTTGTCTTTCCTGGGATATTTAAGGTATACACAAGTTGAGGTTCTTGTAAGCAGTGAAGCCCTAAATTTTGGGGTGGCTCTGTCTTATTGATTTTCAGTTTTCCCAAGGTATATTTCCTAGACTGGAAGTGCCCTTGACTCTGTAGCTCTGTTGTATACTGGTTTTAGGGAACACAATGCACTCTTCCAGAGAGGCAGTTGGCAATTTACATCCCACCGATCTGCATAACAAGGCTCCCTGTTCTCCAGGGCCTGTCTTGCCTTTCTGGTTTTTACACATTTTGCAGATGTCCCTTTTGAACAGTGGGAAGTGATACTACTTTGTAGTGCAGATTTGCATTGCCCGCTTGCTTGCTTGGCCAAAAATGGGCATATGCGTTTTCTCCTGAATATATTCAGGAGAAAACGCATACGCCCATTTTTGGCCAAGTGCATCATTGTCGAAGTTGTGCCCCTCTTCCTGTGCTTTAAAGGTGATTCCAACATACCTCTTGAAATCTGTTTCCTGCTATACTGCCTCCCTTTCAAGTCTGCCTCGATTCCTTCCCTCAACAGATTTTTAGGCGATAGTTGTCCTTTATTACTCTGCCAGTTTCTGAATTCCTGTGCCCCTGAGCTCCATTTTTAAATTCGTTTTTTGTGAGCAGACCGCAAGTCCAAAATTTTGGTTCAGGACCTGTACTGGTTCCCGGCGCGTGGCTGAGACTTTGGTTAATTATTCTTCCTGCGGGGCAATTAGTGTGACATGTACCCGTCCAAATGCCTAACATCTACTCTCTCATTTGTTCTCCCTCTTCTCTTTTATTTTTGCCAAATTGGTAACTGTGCGAACCAGGAGGTTAAAGGAGCTGTCTCTCCAAGTTGGCAGATTGATAGTAAAGCAGTTGGAAAGTCAAACTGGAGCACCAGGAGAGGGATTATTAGTTGAGTTTTAGAAACCTTTCGTATTCACAGTGTGTCCATTCTCTAGGTTTCCGATACATGTTATAGCGGTAGTAATAGTCCCTTCAACCTGGACACATGAGACCCATGGAATGGGTGCTATACATTATTTCTTTAAAGGGTCTGCATTTGCTCACCCAATCTCACCAATCCTCTCAGTCCCATGTGTCCAGCTTTATGCCACATCCAGCTCTCATTGTAGATAGGGTCATTCAAGGTTTCATCAGAGACACTGAAGGAATTGTAAAGAATATCCCTTTTGATTTGTTTTTCAAATTCCTTTTTATAGTGGGTTTGAGCTGAATCTCGCTGCCATGTTTATGCAAGTCTCGGCACACTTGATTCCCTTACGGAGACATATCAATACATAGGTTTTAAAATTCTTACTAGTCAGATATAATCCTCTGTGGGAAATATGGGGTTTTGAGTCTCTTTCACTGAGGAAGGTGTAGGTCTTGTCTATTCCATAGTTGGTTTTTGGAAAGGTACCTGTGCTTATATCAAACTCTGGTTTTATGCATCACCCCACCTCTCCTTCCCCGTTAAGCAGGCATAAGAGTGTTTTCTAAATGTGAGACTCTGTTCTCTTTCCTAACTCAGTTCATGTGTAGCCATGTTTACAGGATCTTCATAAGTGATATCTTATGATAAGTTTCTTTTTCTGTGTGACTTATTTCACTTAGAATCATCGTACCTGAATCCACTCATTTTGCTGCTACTGGTCTTATGACATTGATTTCATGGCTGAGGGATATTCCATTGTATGTAAATAACATAATTTTTTGAAACGTTTTTATCTTTCCTTGGATATTTAAGGTGTACCCAAGTTGAGGTTCTTGTAAGCAGTGCAGCCCTAAATTTTGGAATGGCTCTGTCTTATTGATTTTCAGTTTTCCCAAGATATATTCCATATACTGGATGTGCCCTTGGCTCTGTAGCTCTGCTGTTTACTTGGTTTAGGGAACACAATGCACACCTCCAGAGAGGCAGTTGGCAATTTATATCCCACGCATCAGCATAACAATGCTACCTGTTCTCCAGGGCCTGTCTTGCCTTTCTGGATTTTACCCATTTTGTGGATGTCCCTTTTGACAGGTGGGAAGTGATACTTCTTTGTAGTGCAGATTTGCATTGCCCTCTTGCTTGCTTGGCCAAAAAGGGTGTATGCGTTTTCTCCAGAATATATTCAGGAGAAAACGCATACACCCTTTTTGGCCAAATGCATCATTGTCGAATTTGTGCCCCTCTTCCTGTGCTTTAAAGGTGATTCCAACGTACCTCTTGAAATCTGTTTCCTGCTATTCTGCCTCGTTTTCAACTCTGCCTCGTTGCCTTCCCTGAACAGATTTTTGGACGATAGTTGTTCTTTATTACTCTGCCTGTTTGTGAATTGCTTTGCCCCTGAGCTCAATTATTTAACTTGTTTTTTGTGAGCTGAACGCAAGTCCAATATTTTGGTTCAGGACCTATACTGGTTCCCAGTGGGTGGCTGAGACTTTAGTTAATTATTCTTCCTCCCGAGAAATAAGAGTGACATGTGCCCGTCCAAAGGCCTAACAGCAACTCTTTCATTTGTTCTCCCTCTTCCCTTTCATCCTCTGCCAAATTGGCAACCTGTGCGAACCAGGAGGCTAAAGGGGCTGTCTCTATATGTTGGGAGATTGATAGTAAAGCAGTTCGAAAGTCAAAGCGTAGCACCACGGGAGGTTCTATTCGTTGAGTTTTAGAGACCTTTTGTATTCACAGTGTGTCCATTCTGTAGGTTTCCCGTACATGTTATAGCTGTAGTAATATTCCCTTCACCCTGGACAGTTGGGACCATAGGATTGGGTGCCATGTATTATTGCTTTAAAGAGTCTGCATTTTCTCACACAATCTTACCAATCCTCGCAGTCCCATGTGTCCTGCCTTATGCCATATCCAGCTGTCGTTGCAGATAGGGTCATTACAGGTTTCATCAGAGACCCAGAAGAATTTGTAAAGAAGTTACCTTTTTTTTTTGGTTTTTCAAATTCATTTTTATACTGGGTTTGAGCTGTTTCTCGCTGCCATGTTTATGCCAGTCTAGACACAGTTGATTCCCCTATGGAGACATATCAATACATAGGTTTTAAGATTCTTGCTAGTCAGATATATTCCTCTGCGTGAAATATGGGGTTTTGAGTCCCTTTTACTGAAGAAGGGGTAGGTCTTGTCTATTCCATAGTAGGTTTTTGGAATGGTACCTGTGCTTATATCAAACTCTGGTTTTATGCATCACCCCACCTCTCTTTCCCCCTTAAGCAGGCATAAGAGTGTTTTCTAAATGTGAGACTCTCTTCTCTTTCCTAACTCAGTTTTTGTGTAGCCATGTTTACAGGATCTTCATAAGAGATATCTTATGATAAGTTTCTTTTTCTGTGTGACTTATTTCACTTAGAATCATCGTACCTGAATCCACTCATTTTGCTGCTACTGGTCTTATGACATTGATTTCATGGCTGAGGGATATTCCATCGTACATAAGTACCACAGTTTTTTGAACCATTTTTATCTTTCCTGGGATATTTAAAGTGTACCCAAGTGGAGGTTCTTGTAAGCAGTGCAGCCCTAAATTTTGGTGTGGCTCTGTCTTATTGATATTCAGGTTTCCCAAGGTATATTCCCTTGACTGGAAGTGGCCTTTGCTCTGTAGCTCTGTTGTTTACTTGTTTTAGGGAACACAATGCACTCCTCCAGAGAGGCAGTTAGAAATTTATATCCCGCCCTTCAGCATAAGAAGGCTCCCTGTTCTCCAGGGCCTGTCTTGATTTTCTGGTGTTTATCCATTTTGTGGATGTGCCTTTTGACTGGTGAGAAGTGATACTTCTTTGTAGTGCAGATTTGCATTGCCCGCTTGCTTGCTTGGTCAAAAAGGGCGTATGCGTTTTCTCCTGAATATATTCAGGAGAAAACACATACGCCCTTTTTGGCCAAGTGCATCATTGTCAAAGTTGTGCCTCACTTCCTGTGCTTTAAAGGTGATTCCAATGTACCTCTTGAAATCTGTTTCCTGCTATTCTGCCTCGCTTTCAAGTCTGCCTCGTTGCCTTCCCTCAACAGATTTTTGGACGATAGATGTCCTTTATTACTCTGCCTGTTTGTGAATTGCTTTGCCCCTGAGCTCAATTATTTAACTCGTTTTTTGTGAGCTGAATGCAAGTCCAATATTTTGGTTCAGGACCTATACTGGTTCCCGGTGGGTGGCTGAGACTTTAGTTAATTCTTCTTCCTCCAGGAAATAAGAGTGCCATGTGCACGTCCAAATGCCTAACAGCTACTCTTTCATTGGTTCTCCCTCTTCCCTTTCATCCTCTGCCTAATTGGCAACCTGTGCGAACCAGGAGGTTAAAGGTGCAGTCTCTGCAACCTGGGAGATTGATAGTAAAGCAGTTGGAAAGTCAAAACAGAGCACCAGCAGAGGGACTATTTGTTGAGTTTTAGAGACCTTTCATGTTCACAGTGTGTCCATTCTCTAGGTTTCCCATACATGTTATAGATGTAGTAATATTCCCTTCACCCTGGAGAGTTGGGACCCATGGAAGGGGGGCCATGCATTATTGCTTTAAAGGGTCTTCATTTGCTCACCCAATCTCACCAATCCTCTCAGTCCCAAGGGTCCAGCCTTATGCCCAATCCAGCTGTCGTTGTAGATAGGGTCATTCCAGGTTTCGTCAGAGACCATGAAGAAATTGTAAAGAATTTCCTTTTTTTTGTGTGTGTCTGAAATTCCTTTTTATAATGGGTTTGAGCTGATTCTCACTGCCATGTTTATGCCAGTGTAGACACAGTTGATTCCCTCATGGAGACATATCAATAAATAGGTTATAAGATTCTTACTAGTCAGATATATTCTTCTGAGGGAAATATGGGGTTTTGAGTCCCTTTCACTGAGGAAGGTGTAGGTCTTGTCTATTCCGTATTTGATTTTTTGAACGGTACCTGTGCTTATATAAAACTCTGGGTTTTATGCATCACCCCACCTCTCCTTCCCCCTTAAGCAGGCATAAGAGTGTTTTCTAAATGTGAGACTCTGTTCTCTTTCCTAACTCTGTTCATATGTAGCCATATTTACAGCATCTCTATAAGTGATATCTTATGATAACTATCTTTTTCTGTGTGACTTATTTCTCTTAGAATCATCGTACCTGAATCCACTCATTTTGCTGCTACATGTCTTATGGCATTGATTTCATGGCTGAGGGATATTTCATCAGACATAAGTACCACAAATTTTTGTACCATTTATATCTTTCCTGGGATATTTAAGGTGAATCCAAGATGAGGGTCTTGTAAGCAGTGCACCCCTAAATATCGGGGTGCCTGTGTCTTATTGATTTTCAGTTTTCCCAAGGTTTCTTATGTAGACTGGATGTGCCCTGGGCTCTGTAGCTCTGTTGTTTACTTGTTTTAGGGAACACAATGCACTGTTCCAGAGAGGCCGTTGGCAATTTGCCTACCACCCATCAGCATAACAAAGCTCCCAGTTCGCCAGGGCCTGTCTTGCCTTTCTGGTTTTTACCCATTTTGTGGATATCCCTTTTGACTTGTGGGAAGTTATACTTCTTTGTAGTGCAGATTTGCATTGCCTGCTTGCTTGCTTGGCCAAAAAGCGTGTATGTGTTTTCTCCTGAATATATTAAGGAGAAAACTCATACACACTTTTTGGCCAAGTGCATCATTGTCGAAGTTGAGCCCCTCTTCCTGTGCTTTAAAGGCGATTCCAGCATACCTCTTGAAATCTGTTTCCTGCTATTCTGCCTCTCTTTCACG
Organism: Mesoplodon mirus; assembly: GCF_964341445.2. NCBI lineage: Eukaryota > Metazoa > Chordata > Mammalia > Artiodactyla > Ziphiidae > Mesoplodon > Mesoplodon mirus. Next base: position 156,677 of record NW_028295253.1, read on the forward strand.
TCTGCCTCTTAACCTTCCCTCAACAGAGTTTTGGACGAGAGTTGTCCTTTACTACTCTGCCATTTGGTGAATTGCTGTGCCACTGAGCTCCATTATTCACCTCGTTTTTTGTGAGCTGAATGCAAGTCCAAATTTTGGTTCAGGACTTATACTGGTGTCCGGTGGGTGGCTGAGACTTTGGTTAATTCTTCTTCCGGCCGGAACATTAGAGTGACATTTGCCGGTCCAAATGCCAGCAGCTACTCTCTCATTGGTTCTCCCTCTTCCCTTTCATCCTCTGCCAAATTGGCAACCTGTGAGAAGCAGGAGGTTAAAGGGGCTGTCTCTCTAAGTTGGGAGATTGATAGTAAAGCAGTTGGAAAGTCAAACCGGAGCACCAGGAGAGGGACTATTAGTTGAGTTTTAGAAACCTTTCGTATTCACAGTGTGTCCATTCTCTAGGTATCCCGTACCTGTTATAGCTGTTGTAATATTCCCTTCAACCTGGAGAGTTGGGACCCATGGAATGGGTGCCACTCATTATTGCTTTAAAGGCTCTGCATTTGCTCACCCAATCTCAACAATCCGCTCAGTCCAAAGTGTCCAGCCTTATGCCACATCCAGCTGTCATTGTAGATAGGGTCATTCCAGTTTTCATCAGTGACCCTGAAGGAATTTTAAGGAATTTCCCTGTTTTTTTTGTTTTGTTTTTGAAATTCCTTTATATAGTGGGTTGAGCTGATTCTCACTGCCATTTTTATGCCAGTCTAGACACACTTGATTCCCTTATGGAGACATATCAATACATAGGTTTTAAGATTCTTAATAGTAAGTTATATTACTCTGCGGTGAATATGGGGTGTTGAGTCCATTTCACTGAGGAAGGTGTAGGTCTTGTCTATTCCGTATTTGGTTTTTGGAACTGTACCTGTACTAATATCAAACTCTGGTTTTATGCATCACCCCACCCCTCCTTCCCCCTTAAGAAGGCATAAGGGTGTTTCTAAATGTGAGACTCCCTTCTCTTTCCTAACTCAGTTCATGTGTAGCCATGTTTACAGGATCTTCATCATTGATATCTTATGATAATTTTATTTTTCTGTGTGACTTATTTCACTTAGAATTATCGTACCTGAATCCACTCATTTTGCTGCTACTGGCCTTATGACATTGATTTCATAGCTGAGGGATATTCCGTCATACGTAAGTACCACAATTTCTTGAACCATTTTTGTCTTTCCTGGGATATTTAAGGTGTACCCAAGTTGAGGTTTTTGTAATCATTGCAACCCTGAATTTTGGTGTGGATCTGTCTTATTAATTTTCAGTTTTCCCAAGCTATATTCCCTAGACTGGAAGTGCCCTTCGCTCTGTAGCTCTGTTGTTTACTTGTTTTAGGGAACACAATGCACTCCTCCAGAGAGGCATTTGGCAATTTACATCCCTCCCATCAGCATAACAAGGCTCCCTGTTCTCCAGTGCCTGTCTTGCCTGTCTGGTTTTTACACATTTTGCGGATATCCCTTTTGGCTGGTGGAAAGTGATAGTTCTTTGTAATGCAGATTTGCATTGCCCGCTTGCTTGCTTGGCCGAAAAGGGCATATGTGTTTTCTCCTGAATATATTCACGTGAAAACCCACATGCCCTTTATGACCATTTCCATTATTTTCGAAGTTGTGATGATTTTCCTCTGTTTAAAGGCGATTCCAATGTACCTCTTGAAATCTGTTTCATGCCACTCTGCCTCATTTTCACTTCCGCCTCGTGGCTTTCCCTCAACAGGTTTTTGGAAGAGAGTAGTCCTTTATAACTCTGCAGGTTAGTGAATTGCTGTGGCCCTGAGTTCCATTTTTCAACTCGCGTTTTTGTGAGCTGACCGCAAATCCACAGTTTTGCTTAAGACCTATACTGGTTGTGTGGGGGGGGCAGGCTGAGTCTTTGGTTAATTCCTCTTCGTGACGGGAAATTAGAGTGAAATGTGGCCGTCCAAATGCCTACAGCTACTCTCTCATTGGTTCTCTCTGTTCCCTTATATCCTCTGCACAATTTGCCAGCTGTTCGAACCAGGAAGTTATAGGGCCTGACTCTCCAAGTTGGGAGATTGATAGTAAAGCAGTTGGAATGTCAAACTGGAGCACAAGGAGAGAAAAAAGTAGTAGAGTTTTAGAAACCTTTCACCATCAGATGGTTTCCATTCTCTAGGTTCCCATACACGTTATAACTGTAGTGATATTCCCTTCTACTTGGAGAGTTGGGAACCATGGAATGCGTGGCAGGCATTATTGCTTTAAAGATTCTGCATTTTTTCACCCAATCTCACCAATCCTCTCAGTCCCAAGTGACCAGCGTTATGCCACATCCAGCTGTCATTGTAGATAGGGTCATTCCAGGTTTCATCAGAACCCCTGAAGGTATTGTGTAAGAATTTTTCGGTTTTTATGTTTTGTTTTGAAATTCATTTTTATAGTGGGTTTGAGCTTATTCTCACTGACATGTTTATGTCGTTCTAGACACAGTTAGTTCCCTTACGGAGACATATCAATACATAGGTTTTAAGATTCTTACTAGTCAGATATATTCCTCTGCGGGAAATATGGTGTTTTGAGTCCCTTTCAGTGAGCAAGGTGTAGGTCTTGTCTATTCCGTAGTTGGTTTTTGGAACGGTACCTGTGCTTATATCAAACTCTGGTTTTATGCATCACCCCACCTCTCCTTCCCCCTTAAGCAGGCATAAGAGAGTTTTCTAAATGTGAGACACTCTTCTCTTTCCTAACTCAATTCATGTGTAGCCATGTTTACAGGATCTTCATAAGTGATATCTTATGATAAGCTTCTTTTTCTGTGTGACTTATTTCACTTAGAATCATCGTACCTAAATCCACTCATTTTGCTGCTACTGGTCTTATGACATTGATTTCATGGCTGAGGTATATTCCATTGTATGTAAGTAACATAATTTTTTGAACCGTTTTTATCTTTCCTGGGATATTTAAAGTGTACCCAAGTTGAGGTTCTTGTAAGCAGTGCAGCCCTAAATTTTGGAATGGCTCTGTCTTATTGATTTTCAGTTTTCCCAAGATATATTCCCTTGAATGGAAGTGCCCTTGGCTCTGTAGCTCTGTTGTTTACTTGGTTTAGGGAACACAATGTACTCCTCCAGAGAGGCAGGTGGCAATTTACATCCCGCCCATCAGCACAACAAGGCTCCCGGTTCTCCAGGGCCTCTCTTGCCTTTCTGGATTTTACCCATTTTGTGGATGTCCCTTTTGACCGGTGGGAAGTGATACTTCTTTGTAGTGCAGATTTGCATTGCCCTCTTGCTTGCTTGGCCAAAAAGGGTGTATGCGTTTTCTCCTGAATATATTCAGGAGAAAACGCATACACCCTTTTTGGCCAAGTGCATCATTGTAGAAGTTGTGCCCCTCTTCCTGTGCTTTACAGGCGATTCCAACGTACCTCTTGAAATCTGTTTCCTGCTATTCTGCCTCACTTTCACTTCCGCCTCGTTGCCTTCCCTCAACAGATTTTTGGATGATAGTTTTCCTTTATTACTCTGCCTGTTAGTGAATTGCTTTGCCCCTGAGCTCAATTATTTAACTTGTTTTTTGTGAGCTGAACGCAAGTCCAAAATTTTGGTTCAGGACCTATACTGGTTCCCAGTGTGTGGCTGAGACTTTAGTTAATTCGTCTTCCTCCCGGGAAAGAAGAGTGTCATGTGAACGTCCAAATGCCTAACAGCTACTCTTTCATTGGTTCTCTCTCTTCCCTTTCATCCTCTGCCAAATTGGCAACCTGTGGGAACCAGGAGGTTAAAGGTGCTGTCTCTCCAAGCTGGGAGACTGATAGTAAAGCATTTGGAAAGTCAATGCATAGCACCACGAGAGGTTCTATTCGTTGAGTTTTAGAGACCTTTCGTATTCATAGTTTGTCCATTCTCTAGGTTTCCCGTACATGTTATAGCTGTAGTAATATTCCCTTCAACCTGGAGAGTTGGGACCCATGGAATGTGTGTCATGCATTATTGCTTTAAAGGGTCTGCATTTGCTCACCAATCTTACCAATTCTCTCAGTCCCATGTGTCCATCCTTATGCCACATCCAGCTGTCATTGCAGATAGGGTCATTGCAGGTTTCGTCAGAGACCCTGAAGGAATTGTAAAAAATTTACCTTTTTTTTTTGTTTTTCAAATTCCTTTTTATAGTGGGTTTGAGCTGATTCTCGCTGCCATCTTTATGCCAGTCTAGACACACTTGATTCCCTTATGGAGACATATCAATACATAGGTTTTAAAATTCTTACTAGTCAGATATATTTCTCTGAGGGGAATAGGGATGTTGAGTTCCGTTCACTGAGTAAGGAGTAGGGCTTGTCTCTTCTGTTTTTGGATTATGGAACGGTACCTGTGCTAATATCAAACTTTTTTTGTGCATCTCCCCACCTGTCTTTCCCCTTAAGCAATCGTTGGAGTGTTTTCTATATCTGAGACTCTGTTCTCTTCCCTAATTCAGTTCATATGTAGCCATGTTGACATTCCCTTCATAAGTGATATCTTATGTCAGAATGCACCATGGCCTTTTCATAATAATGCTCCATGGCCCCTGTCATCACAATGCTCCATGCCCTGGTTATCACAATGCTCCATGTCCCTTGTCATCACAATTCTCCACGTCCTTGTCATCACAATGCTACATGACACTTCTCATCAAAATATTACATGCTCTTGTCATCACAATTCTCCATGCACTTGAAATTGCAATGCTCTATGCACTTGTCATCACAATGCTCAATGCACTTGTCATCACAATGTTCCATGCCCTTGTCATCAGATTGCTCCATGACACCTGTCATCACAATGCTCCCTGACACCTGTCATCACAATGCTTCATGCCCCTTGTCATTACAGTGCTCCATGATGCTCGACACCACAATTACCGAAGGTCTTCTCATCACAATGCTCCACAGTTTTGCCATCACCATGCTCCATGCCTTGTCATCTCAAAGCTCAATGGCACTTGTCCTCAGAATTCTCCACGACCTTGTCATTACAATGCTCCATGGCACTTCACATCAAAATGTTATATGCTCTTGTCATCACAATACTCCATGCACTTGTCATCGCAATGTTCCATGACCTCTGTCATAGGAAGCTCCATGCGCTGTTCATCACAATGTTTCACGACCTGGATATTAAAATGATCAATGGCCCTTGATATCACAATGCTCCATGCCCTTGTCATCACAATGCTCCTTTAATTTGTCACAACAATCCTCCATGACACTTGGCATCACAATGCTCCATGATATTGTCATCAAACTGGAACATGTCATATTTCATCACAATGCTCCCTGACAACTTTCTTCACAATAATCCATGCCCTTGTCATCACAATGTGCCATGGCCACTCTTATCACAATAATGCATGAAACTTGTCAGACCAATGCTCCATGCCACTTTTCATCACAATGGTCCATGAACGCTGTCATTACAATGCACCATGCCCATCATCATAATGCTTCATGCTATTGTCATCACAATGAAATCAAAATGCTCCATGACCTCTGTCCTCACAATGCTGCAAACCCTTGTGATCACAATGTTCCATAACACTTGTAATCACAATGCCCCATGACGCTGGTCAGCACAATTATCCATGGTCTTCTCATCACAATGCACCATGATTTTGTCATCACAATGTTCAATACACTTGTCATCACAATGCTCTCTGACTATTGCCCTCAGTATGCACCTTGAACTCTTTCATGACAAGGCTCTTTGCCTATTTCATCACAATGATCCATGCCGTTTTCATCACAATGCTCCAAGACCACTGTGATCACAATGCTCCTTGCACTTGTCATCACAAAGCTCCATGACGCATGTCATCAGAATGCTCCATGGACTGCTTATCATAATTTTCCATGCCCTTGTCATCACAATGCTCCAATACCCCTGTAATCACAATGTTCCCTACGCCTTTTCATCAGAATGCTCCGTGAGAATTGTCATCACAAGGTTCCATGGTCTTCACATAACAGTGCTCCAGGACATTGTCATCACAGTGCTCCATTCCCTTGTCATCACAATGGGCCATTACATATGTCATCACCATGCTCCCTGACATATGTCTTCACAATACTGCTTGACCTGGTCATCAAAATGCTCCATGCCCTTGTCATCACAATACGCCATTCGAACTGTCATCGCAATAATCCATGAAACTTATTAGACCAATGCTCCATGCCCTTGACATCACAATGCTCCATGCCCATGTTATCAAAATGCTCCATGACCCCTGTCATCACAATGTTCCATGACTCCAGTCATCACAATATTTCATGACGTTTGTCATCACAATGATCCATGCCCTCATCATCAACAGTCTCTGTGACCTTTTTAACCACAATGCTCCATGAACTTTTCATCACAATGCTCTTTGACCCTTGTCATCAATGTTCTCTCTGCCCTTCTCAGCACAATGCTCCATAACAATTGTCATCACAATGCTCCATGAGCTTGTCAGCACAATGCTCCATGACACATGTCATCACAATGCTCCATGCACCTGTCATCAGAGTGCTCCACAATCTTGTCATCACAATGCTCCATAAAACTTGTCATCACAATGTTCCATGCACTTCTCATCAAAACGTTCTCTCACCACTGATATCACAATGATGCATCACTATTCGTCACAATAATACCTCACCCCTGTCATCACAATATTCCATGACTCCTGTCATCACAATGCTACATGCAATTATCATCACAATGTTCGATGACCACTGACATCACAATGTTCCATAACCCATGTCATCAAAATGCTCCATGACACTTTTCATCAAAATGCTCCATGACCACTGACATCACAATGTTCCATAACCCCTGTCATCAAAATGCTCCATGGCATTTTTCATCAAAATGCACCATGACACCTGCCATCACGATATTCCATGGCCTTGTCATCACAAAGCTCCCTGACCCTTCTCATCAAAATGCTCCAAGAACGCTGACATCACAGTGTTCCATAACACCTGTCATCAAAATGATCCATGACACTTTTCATCAAATAGCTCCATGACCCTGTCATCAGAATGCTCCCTGCCCTTCTCATCACAATGCACAATGCCCTTGCCATCAAAATGTTCCATGACCTTTGTCATCACAAAGATCCATGACCCTTGGCATCACAATGCTCCATGTCATTGTCATCACAATGCTCCATGAACGCTCTCATCACATTGCTCCATGACCTTGTCTTCACAAAGCTCCATGACACATGTCATTAGAATGCTCCATGGCCTTCTCATCACAATGCTCCATGCCCTTGCCATAACAATGCTCCATTACACCACTCATAACAATGCTCCATGAACCCTGCCATCACGATGTTCCATGGCCTTGTCATCACAAAGCTCCATGACACTTCTCATCACAATGTTCCAAGAACCCTGTAATCACAATGCTCTATGCCCCTTTTCATCTCAATGATCCATGAACCCTGTCATCACAGTGCACCTAGCCCATCATCATAAGGCTTCAGGCTACTGTCATCACAATGAAATCAAAATTATCCATGACCACTGTCATCATAAAGCCCCAAACCCTTGTGATCACAATGTTCCATAATACTTGTCATCACAACACCCTGTGATGCTCATCATAACAATGATCCATGGTCTTCTCATCACAATGCTCCATGACTTTGTCATCACAATTCTCAATACAGTTGTCATCACAATGCTCCCTGACACTTGTGGTCAGTATGCTCCTTGAACCCTGTCATGACAAGGCTCCATGCCTTTTCATCACAATGATCTATGCCCTTTTCATCACAATGCTTCAAGACCCCTGTAATCACAATGCTCCATGCGCTTGTCATCACAAAGCTCCATGACACATGTGATCAGAACGCTCCATGGCCTTCTCCTCACAATGCTCAATGCCCTTGTCATCACAATGCTCCAAGACCCCTGTAATCACAATGCTCCATGCCCCTTTTCATCAGAATGCTCCATGAGACTTGTCATCACAAGTCTCCATGGTCTTATCATCACAATGCGCCAGGACCTTGTCATCACCATGCTCCATTCCTTTGTCATCACAATGCTCCATGACCCCTGTCATCACAATAATCCATGAATATTTTCAGCCCAATGCTACATGATATTCTCATCACAATGCTCCATGACAAATATCATCAAAATGCTCCATGACTACGGTCATCACAACACTCCATGACACCTGACAACACAATGATCCGGGACTCTTGTCATCACAATGCTCCATTCTCTACTCATCACAATGCTCCATGACCCTTGTCATCACAATGATCCATGCCCTTGTCATCCCAATGCTCCATGACACATGTATTCGCAATGCTCCGTGACGCTTATCATCACAGTGCTCCATGACATATGTCATCACAGTGCTCTATGACATATGTCATCACAATGCTCCATGCCTTTGTCAGCAAAATGCTACAAGACCTTGTCATTAAAATGCTCTATGCGTTTGTCATCACAATACTCCATTACCATTGTCATCACAATCCTCCATGAAACTTGGGATCACATTGCTTCATGCCCTTGTCATCACAATGCTACATGCTCCTTGAAATCTAAATGATCCATGACCTCTGTCATCTCAATGCACCAAACCCTTGTGATCACAATGTTCCATAACACTTTTCATCACAACGCTCCATGATGCCTGTCATCACGATAATCCATGCCCTTTTCATCACAATGCTCCATGACATTTGTCATCACAATTCTCAATACACTTGTCATTACAGTGCTTCCTGACACTTGTCATCAGAATGCTCCTTGAAACATGTCAAAAAAGGCTCCATGCCTATTTCATCACAAGGCCCCATGCCGTTTTCATCACAATGCTGCATGCCATTGTCATCAAAATACTCCACAATCTTGTCATCAGAATGCTCCATGACCCTTGTCATCACAATTCTCCATGCACTTGTCAGCAAAATGCTCCCTGACCCTTGTCATCACAATGCTCCAAGCCATTGTCATCACAATGCTCCATTACCTTTCTCAACAGAATCCTACATGACACTTGTCATCACAATGCTCCATGCCATTGTCATCACAATGGGACACTACATATGTCATCACAATGCTCCCTGACACCTCTCTTCACAATACTGCATGACCTGGTCATCACAATGCTCCATGTCCTTGTCATCACAATGCGCCATTCCAACTGTCATCAGAATAATCCATGAAAAATATTAGACCAATGTTCCATGCCCTTGTCATCACAATGTTTCATGCTCTTGTTATCAGAATTCTGCATGAACCCTGTCATCACAATGATCCGTGACACCAGTCATCACAATGCTTCATGACCTTTGTCATCACAATGGTCCATGCCCTCGACATCAACAGTTTCTGTGACCTTTTTAACCACAATGCGTCATTCCCTTGTCATCACAATGCTCTTTGACCCTTGTCATCACAATGCTCCTTGCGCTTGTCAGCACAAATGTCCATGACCCATGTCATCACAATGCACCATGCGCTTGTCATCAGAGTGCTCCACTATCTTCTCATCACAGTGCTCCTTAAAATTTGTCATCACAATGCTCCAAGAACTTCTCATCAAAATGCTCTCTCACCACTGATATCACAATGCTACATCACTATTTGTCACAATACTCCCTCACACCTGTCATCACAATGTTCCATGACTCCTGTCATCACAATGCTACATGTACTTATCATCACAATGTTCGATGACCCCTGACATCACAATGTTCCATAACACCTGTCATCAAAATGTTCCATGCCCTTTTTCATCAGTATGCTCCATGAGACTTGTCATCACAAGGCTCCATGATTTTGTCATCACAATGCTTCAGGACATTGTCATCACAATGCTTGTCGACATTGTCTTAAAAATTTTCAATGGCCCTTGTCATCATAATGCTCCAAGCCCTAATCATCACATAGCTCCATTATATTTGTCATCACAATTCTCCATTACATTTGGCATCACAATGCTCCATGCCATTTTCATCGCAATGGACCATGACATATGTCATCACAATGCTCCCTGACACCTGTCTTCACAATACTCCATGACCTTCTCATCACAATGCTCCATGCCCTTGTCATCACAATGCACCATGCCCACTGTCATCACATTAATCCATGAAAATTGTCAGACTAATGCTCCATGCGCCTATCATCACAATGCTCCTTGCCTTTGTCATCACAATGCTCCAGGAACCATGTCATCTCAATGCTCTGTGACTCCAGTTACCACAATGTTTCATAAAGTTTGTCATCACAATGGACCATGCTCGCGTCATCACAAGGCTCTGTGACCTTTGTAACCACAATGCTCCATGAACTTTTCATCACAATTCTCTGTGATCCTTGTCATCACAATGCTCCATGTGTTTGTCAGAACAGTGCTCCATGACCATTGTCATCACAGTGTTCCACGCGCATTTCATCACAACGGTCCACAACTTTGTCATTACAATGCTACATAAACTTTGTAATCAAAATGGTCCATGCACTTCTCATCAAAATGCTCTCTCACCAGAGATATCACAATGGTCCATCACTAGTCATCACAATACTCCCACACCCCTGGTATCACAAAGATCCATGACCCTGTCATCACAATGCTATATCACTTTATCATCACAATGTTCCATGACCTCTGACAACATAATGTTCCATAACCACTGTCATCAAAATGCTCCATGACCCTTTTCATCCCAAAGCTCCAAGACCCCTGACATCACAATGTTCTATAACCCCTGCCATCAAAATGTTCCATTACACTTTTTATCAAATTGTTGCATGACCCGTTCATCAAAATTCTCCCTGCCTTTCTCATCACAATGCACCATGCCCTTGTCATCAAAATGCTCCATGACTTGTCTTCACAAAGCTCCATGACCCATGGCATCACAGTGCTCCATGTCATTGTCATCACAATGCTCCATGAACCCTCTGATCACATTGCTCCATGCTCTTGTCATCACAAAGCTCCATGACACTTGTCATCATAATGCTCAATGCCCTTCTTATCACAATGCTCCATGCCCTTGTCATTACAATCCTGAATGGCCCATATATCACAGTGTTCCGTACCCTTCTCATCTCAGTGCTCCATGCCCACTCTCATCACAATAATCCTTGAAACATTTCAGACCAATGTTCCATACCCTTCTCATCAAAATGCTCCATAACCCCTGTCATAACAATGCACCATGACCCTTGCCATAACAATGTTCCACGGCCTAGTCATCACAAGGTTCTATGACACTTGTCATCACAATGCTCAAGACCCCTGAAATCACAATGCTCCATGCCCTTGTCATCACAAAGCTCCATGACGAATGTCATCAGAAGGTTCCATGGCCTTCTCATCACAGTGCTCCATGCCCATGTCATCACAATGGTCCAAGACTCTTGTAATCACAATGCTCCATGCCCCTTTTCATCTCAATGCTCCATGAACCCTGTCATCACAATACACCATGCCCATCATCATAATGCTTCAGGCTATTGTCATCACAATGAAATCAATATTCTCCATGACCTCTGTCATCATAATGCTCCAAACCCTTGTGATCACAATGTTCCATAACACTTATCATCACAACACCCCATGACGCTCATCATCACAATTATCCATGGTCTTCTCATCACAATGCTCCATGATCTTTGTCATCACAATGCTCAATACACTTGTCATCACAATGCTCCCTGACACTTGTCGTCAGTATGCTCCTTGAACCCTGTCATGACAAGGCTCCATGCCATTTTCATTACAATAATCCATGCACTTTTCATCACAATGCTCCAAGATCCCTGTAATCACAATGCTCCATGCCCTTGTCATCAAAAAGCTCCATGATGCATGTCATCAGAATGCTTCATGGCCTTCTCATCACAATGCTCCATGCCTTTGTCATCACAATGCTGCAAGACACCTGTAATCACAATGCTCCATGTCCCTTTCAATCAGAATGCTCCATGAGACTTGTCATCACAATTCTCCATGGTCTTCTCATCACAATGCTCCAGGACCTTGTCATCACCATGCTCCATTCCCTTGTCATCACAATGCTCCATGACCCCTGTCATCACAATAATCCATGAACCTTTTCAGCCCAATGCTCCACGACCTACTCATCACAATGCTCCATGGCCAATATCATCACAATGCTCAATACAATTGACATCACAATGCTCCCTGACACTTGTCATCAGTATGCTCCTTGAACCCTGTAATGACAAGGCTCCATGCCTTTTTCAACACAATAATCAATGCCATTTTCATCACAATGCTCCAAATTCCCTGTTATCACAATGCTCCATGCCCCTTTGCATCAGAATGCTCCATGAGACTTGTCATCACAAGTCTCCATAGACTTCTCATCACAATGCTCAAGGACCTTGTCATCACCATGCTCCATTTCTTTGTCATCACAATGCTCCATGACCCCTGTTATCACAATAGTCCATGAACATTTTCCACCCAATGCTCCACGACCTACTCATCACAATGCTCCATGGCCAATATCATCACAATGCTCCATGACCACTGTCATCACAACAATCCCTGACACCTCACAACACAATGATCGGGGACTATTGTCATCACAATGCACCATGCCCTTGTCATCAAAATGCTCCATGACTTGTCTTCACAAATCTCCATGACCCATGGCATCACAGTGCTCCATGTCATTGTCATCACAATGCTCCATGAACTCTCTGATCACATTGCTCCATGCACTTGTCATCACAAAGCTCCATGACACTTGTCATCATAATGCTCGATGCCCTTCTTATCACAATGCTCCATGCCCTTGTCATTACAATCCTGAATGACCCATGTATCACAGTGTTCCGTACCCTTGTCATCACAGTGCTCCATGCCCACTCTCATCACAATAATCCTTGAAACATTTCAGACCAATGTTCCATACCTTTCTCATCAAAATGCTCCATAACTCCTGTCATAACAATGCACCATGACCCTTGCCATAACAATGTTCCACGGCCTAGTCATCACAAGGTTCGATGACACTTGTCATCACAATGCTCAAGAACCCTAAAATCACAATGCTCCATGCCCTTGTCATCACAAAGCTCCATGACGAATGTCATCAGAATGTTCCATGGCCTTCTCATCACAGTGCTCCAAGCCCATGTCATCAAAATGCTCCAAGACCCTTGTAATCACAATGCTCCATGCCCCTTTTCATCTCAATGCTCCATGAACCCTGTCATCACAATACACCATGCCCATCATCATAATGCTTCAGGCTATTGTCATCACAATGAAATCAATATTCTCCATGACCTCTGTCATCATAATGCTCCAAACCCTTGTGATCACAATGTTCCATAACACTTATCATCACAACACCCCATGACGATCATCATCACAATTATCCATGGTCTTCTCATCACAATGCTCCATGATCTTTGTCATCACAATGCTCAATACACTTGTCATCACAATGCTCCCTGACACTTGTCGTCAGTATGCTCCTTGAACCCTGTCATGACAAGGCTCCATGCCTTTTTCATTACAATAATCCATGCACTTTTCATCACAATGCTCCAAGATCCCTGTAATCACAATGCTCCATGCCCTTGTCATCAAAAAGCTCCATGATGCATGTCATCAGAATGCTTCATGGCCTTCTCATCACAATGCTCCATGCCTTTGTCATCACAATGCTCCAAGACCCCTGTAATCACAATGCTCCATGCCCCTTTCAATCAGAATGCTCCATGAGACTTGTCATCACAATTCTCCATGATCTTCTCATCACAATGCTCCAGGACCTTGTCATCACCATGCTCCATTCCCTTGTCATCACAATGCTCCATGACCCCTGTCATCACAATAATCCATGAACCTTTTCAGCCCAATGCTCCACGACCTACTCATCACAATGCTCCATGGCCAATATCATCACAATGCTCAATACAATTGACATCACAATGCTCCCTGACACTTGTCATCAGTATGCTCCTTGAACCCTGTAATGACAAGGCTCCATGCCTTTTTCAACACAATAATCAATGCCCTTTTCATCACAATGCTCCAAGATCCCTGTAATCACAATGCTCCATGCCCCTTTGCATCAGAATGTTCCATGAGACTTGTCATCACAAGTCTCCATAGTCTTCTCATCACAATGCTCAAGGACCTTGTCATCACCATGCTCCATTCCCTTGTCATCACAATGCTCCATGACCCCTGTTATCACAATAATCCATGAACATTTTCAGCCCTATGCTCAACGACCTACTCATCACAATGCTCCTTGGCAAATATCATCACAATGCTCCATGACCACTGTCATCACAACACTCCATGACACCTGACAACAAAAGGATCCGGGACTCTTGTCATCACATTGCTCCATTCCCTTGTTATCACAATGCTCCATGACCCCTGTCATCACAACACTCCATGAACATTTTCAGCCCAGTGCTCCATGACCCTTGTCATCACAATGATCCATGCCCTTGTCATCCCAAAGCTCCATGAATCCTGTATTCACAATGCTCCGTGACACTTGTCATAACAGTGCTCCATGACACATGTCATCACAATGCTCCATGCTTTTGTCAGCAAAATGCTACATGACCTTGTCATTACAATGCTTTATGCGCTTGTCATCACAATACTCCATTTCCATTGTCATCACAATCCTCCATGAACCTTGGGATCACATTGCTTCAATCCTTTGTCATCACAATGCTCCATGCTCCTTGAAATCAAAATGATCCATGACCTCTGTCATCACAATGCTCCAAACCCTTGTGATCACAGTGTCCCATAACACTTGTCATCACAACGCTCCATGTTTCCTGTCATCACAATATTCCATGCCCTTTTCATCACAATGCTCCATGATCTTTGTCATCACAATTCTCAATACACTTGTCATTACAATGCTTCCTGACACTTGTCATCAGAATGCTCCTTGAAACATGTCACAATAAGGCTCCATGCCTTTTTCATCGCAATGCCCCATGCCGTTTTCATTACAATGCTGCATGCCATTGTCATCAAAATACTCCACAGTCTTGTCATCAGAATGCTCCATGACCCTTGTCATCACAATTCTCCATGCACTTGTCAGCAAAATGCTCCCTGACCCTTGTCATCACAATGCTCCAAGCCATTGTCATCACAATGCTCCATGCCATTGTCATCACAATGGTCCATTACATATGTCATCACAATGTGCCCTGACACCTCTCTTCACAATACTGCATGACCTGGTCATCACAATGCTCCATGCCCTTTTCATCACAAATCGCCATTCCAACTCTCATCGCAATAATTCATGAAACTTATTAGAGCAATGCTCCATGCCCTTGTCATCACAATGCTCCATGCCCTTATTATCACAATGCTCCATGACCCCTGTCATCACAATGTTCCGTGATTCCAGTCATCAAAATGCTTCATGACCTTTGTCATCAGAATGGTCCATGCCCTCATCATCAACAGTCTCTGTGACATTCTTAAGCACAATGCTCCATGAACTTTTCATCACAATGCTCTTTGACCATTTTCATCGCAATACTCCATGAACGTTTTCAGCCCAATGCTCCATGACCTTCTCATCACAATGCTCCATGACCAATATCTACACAATTGTCCATGACCACTGTCGTCACAACACTCCATGACACCTGACAAAACAATGATCTGGGAATTTTGTCATCAAAATACTCCATTCCCTAGCCATCACAATGCTCCATGACCCATGTCATCACAATACTCCATGAATATTTTCAGCCCAATGCTCCATGACCCTTGTCATCAAAATGATCCATGAAATTTGGGATCACATTGCTTCATTCCCTTGTCATCACAATGCTCCATGCTCCTTGAAATCAAAATGATCCATGACCTCTGTCATCACAATGCTCCAAACCCTTGTGATCACAATGTTCCATAACACTTGTCATCACAATGCTCCATGATGCCTGTCATCACAATACTCCATGCCCTTTTCATCACAATGCTCCATGACTTTGTCATCACAATTCTCAATACACTTGTCATCACAATGCTCCCTGACACTTGTCGTCAGAATGCTCCTTGAACCCTGTCACGAAACGTCTCCATGCATTTTTCATCACAAAGCCCCATGCCATTTTCATCACAATGCTCCATGCCATTGTCATCAAAATACTCCACAAGCTTGTCATCAGAATGCTCCATGACCCTTGTCATGACAATTCTCCATGCACTTGTCAGCACAATGCTCCCTGACCCTTGTCATCACAATGCTCCAAGCCATGGTCATCACAAAACTCCATTACCTTTGTCATCAGAATCCTCCATGACACTTGGCATCACAATGCTCCATGTCATTGTCATCACAATGGGCCATTACATATGTCATCACAATGCTCCCTGACATCTGTCTTCACCATATTCCATGACCTACTCATCTCAATGCTCCAAGCCCTTGTCATCACAATGTTCCTAGACCCATGTAATCACTATGGTCTATGCCCCTTTTCATCAGTATGCTCCGTGAGATATTTCATCACAAGGCTCCATGGTTTTCTCATCAAAATGCTCCAGGACCTTTTTATCACAATGCTTCATGACCTTGTTATGAAAATTCTCAATGGCCCTTGTCATCATAATGCTGCAAGCCCTAGTCATCACAATGCTCCATTATATTTTTCATCACAATCCTCCATTATATTTCGCATCACAATGCTCCATTACACTGTCATCTCAATGGACCATGACATATGTCATCACAATGCTACCTAACATCTGCCTTCACCATATTCCATGACCTTCTCATCACAATTCTCCATGCCCTTGTCATCACAATGCACCATGTCCACTGTCATCACAATAATCTAAGCAACATGTCAGACCAATGTTTCATGCCCGTGTCATCACAATGTTCCATGCCCTTGTCATCACAATGCTCCATGACCCCTCTATTCACAATGCTCCATGACTCTTGTCGTCATAGTGCTCCATCACACCGGTCATCACAATGCTCCATGCCTTTGTCAGCAAAATGCTACATGACCTTGTCATTACAATGCTCTATGTGCTTGTCATCACAGTACTCCATTAACATTTGCATCACAATCCTCCATGAACCTTGGAATCACATTGCTTCATGCCCTTGTCATCACAATGCTCCATGATCCTTGAAATCAAAATGATCCATGACCTCTGGCATCACAATTCTTCAAACCCTTGTGATCACAATGTTCCATAACACTTGTCATCACAACGCTCCATGATGCCTGTCATCACAATATTCCATGCCCTTTTCATCACAATGCTCCATGATCTTTTTCATCACAATCCTCAATACAATTATCATCACAATGCTCCCTGACACTTGTCGTCAGAATGCTCCTTGAAAACTGTCACGAAAAGGCTCTAGGACGTTTTCATCACAATGCCCCATGCCGTTTTCATCACAATGCTCCATGCCATTGTCATCACAATGGGACATTACATATGTCATCACAATGCTCCCTGACCACTATCTTCACAATACTGCATGACCTGGTCATCACAATGCTCCATGCCCTTGTCATCACAATGCACCATTCCAACTGTCATCACAATAATCCATGAAACTTATTAGACCAATGGTCCATGCCCTTGTCATCAAAATGTTCCATGCCCTTGTTATGACAATGCTCCATGACCCCTGTAATCACAATGCTCCATGACTCCAGTCATCACAATGCTCCATGACCTTTCTCATCACAATGGTCCATGCCCTCATCATCAAAAGTCTCTGTGACCTTTTTAACCACAATGCTCCATGAACGTTTCATCACAATGATCTTTGACCCTTGTCATCACAATGCTCTATGCCTTTCTCAGCTCAATGCTCCATGCCCTTCTCATCACAATGCTCCATGACCCCTGTCATCCCAATGCTCCTTGACTCCATTCATCACAATTCTCTTTAACATTTGTCATCACAATGGTCGATGCCCGCGTCATCACAAGGCTCTGTTACCTTTGTAACCACAATGCTCCATGAACTTTTCATCACAATGCTCCGTGAACCTTGTCATCACAATGCTCCATGCCTTTGTCCGAAAAATGCTCCATGACCCTTGTCATCACAATGTGCCACGCGCTTTGCATCACAATTGTCCACAAATTTGTCATCACAATGATCCATAACCTTTTAATCTCAATGCTCCATGCCCTTCTCATCACAATGCTCCATTACCCCTGTCATAACAATGCTCCATGAGCCCTGCCATCACAATGTTCTACAGCCTTGTCATCACAAGGCTCCAAGACATATATAATCACAATGCTCCATGCCCTTGTCATCACAAAGCTCCATGACACATGTCATCAGAATGTTCCATGGCCTTCTCATCAAAATGCTCCATGCCCTTGTCATCACAATGCTCCCAGACCCCTGTATTCACAATGCTCCATGCCCCTTATCATCTCAATGCTCCATGAACCCTGTCATCACAATGCATCATGCCCATCATCATAATGCTTCCGACTATTGTCAGCACAATGAAATCAAAATTCTCCATGACCTCTGTCATCACAATGCTCCATGACCCCTGTCATCACAATACTCCATGAACATTTTCAGCCCAATGCTCCATGACGCTTGTCATCAAAATGATCCATGCCCTTTTCATCCCAGTGCTCCATGACCCTTGCATTCACAATGCTCCGTGACGCTTGTCATCACAGTGCTCCATGACACCTGTCATCACAATGCTCCATGCCTTTGTCAGCAAAATGCTACATGACTTTGTCATTACAATGCTCTATGGGCGTGTCATCAATATACTCCATTACCATTGTCATCACAATTCTCCATGAACCTTGGGATCACATTGCTTCATGCCCTTGTCCTCACAATGCTCCATGTTCCTTGAAATCAAAATGATCCATGACCTCTGTCATCGCAATGCTCCAAACACTTGTGATCACAATGTTCCATAACACTTGTCATCACAACGCTCCATGATGCCTGTCATCACAATACTCCATGCCCTTTTAATCACAATGCTCCATAACCTTTGTCATCACAATTCTCAATACACTTGTCATCAAAATGCTCCCTGACACTTCTCTTCAGAATGCTCCTTGAAACCTGTCACGAAAAGGCTCCATGACGTTTTCATCACAATGACCCATGCCGTTATCATCACAATGCTCCATGCCATTGTCATCCCAATGGGCCATTGCATATGTCATCACAATGCTCCCTGACACCTATCTTCACAATACTGCATGACCTGGTCCTCACAATGTTCCATGCCCTTGTCATCACAATGTGACATTCCAACTGTCATCACAATACCCAATGAAACATATTAGACCAATGATCCATGCCCTTTTCATCATAATGCTCCTTGACTCCAGTCATCACAATGCTCCATGACTTGTGTCATCACTATGGTCCTTGCCCTCATCATCAACAGTCTCTGTGAGCTTTTTAACCACAATGCTCCATGAACATTTCATCACAATGCTATTTGACCCTTGTCATCACAATGCTCCATGCCCACTCTCATCACAGTAATCCATGAAACATATCAGACCAGTGCTCAATGCCCTGCTCTTCACAATGCTCCATTACCTCTGTCATCTCAATGCTCCAAGACCCCTGTAATCACAATGCTCCATGCCATTGTCATCACAAAGCTCCATGACGCATGTCATCAGAATGTTCCATGGCTTTCTCATCACAGTGCTCCATGCCCTTGTCATCACAATGCTCCAAAACCCCTGTAATCACAGTGCTCCATGAACCTTTTCATCTCAATGCTCCATGAACCCTGTCATCACAATGCACCGTGCCCATCATCATTATGCTTCAGGCTATTTTCATCACAATGAAATCAAAATTCTCCATGACCTCTGTCATCATAATGCTCCAAACCCTTTTGATCACAATTTTCCATAACACTTATCATCACAACACACCATGACGCTCATCATCACAATTATCCATGGTCTTCTCATCACAATGTTCCATGACCTTTGTCATCAAAATGCTCAATACACTTGTCATCACAATGCTCCCTGACACTTGTCTTCAGTATGCTCCTTGAACCCTGTCATGACAAGGCTCCATGCATTTTTCATCACAATGATCCATGCCCTTTTCATCACAATGCTCCAAGACCCCTGTAATCACAATGCTCCATGCCCTTGTCATCACAAATCTCCATGACGCATGTCATCAGAATGCTACATGGCCGTCTCATGACAATGCTCCATGCCCTTGTCATCACAATGATCCAAGACCACTGTAATCACAATGATCCATGCCCCTTTTCTTCAGAATGCTCCATGAAACTTGTCATCACAAGCCTCCATGGTCTTTTCATCACAATGCTACAGGACTTTGTCATCACCATGCTACATGACCCTTGTCATCACAATACTCCATGAATATTATCAGCACAATGCTCCATGACCTTCTCATCACAATGCTCCATGACCAATATCATCACAATGCACCATGACAACTGTCATCACAATACTCCATGAATATTATCAGCACAATGCTCCATGACCTTCTCATCACAATGCTCCATGACCAATATCATCACAATGCACCATGACAACTGTCATCACAACAATCCATGACACCTGACAACACAATGATCCGGGACTCTTGTCATCACTATGCTCCATTCCCTAGTCATCACAATGCTCCATGACCACTGTCCTCACAGTGCTCCGTGACACCTGTCATCACAATGCTTCATAACGTTTGTCATCACAATGGTCCATGCCCGCGTCATCACAAGTCTCTGTGACCTTTATAACCACAGTTCTCAATGAACTTTTCATCACAATGCTCCTTGACCCTTGTCATCACAATGCTCCATGACACATGTCATCAGAAAACTCCATGGCTTTCTCATCATAATGCTCCTTGCCCTTGCCATCACAATGCTACATTACCACTGTCATAACAATGCTCCATAATCCCTGCCATCACGATGTTCCATGGCAATGTCATCACAAGGCTCCATGACCCTTCTCATCACAATGCTCCAAGACCCCTGTAATCACAATGATACATGCCCCTTTTCATCTCAATGATCCATGAAGCCTGTCATCACAATGCACCATGCCCATCATCATAATGCTTCATGCTATTGTCATCACAATGAAATCAAATTTCTCCATGACCTCTGTCATAACAATGCTCCAAACCCTTGTGATCACAATATTCCATAACACTTGTCATCACAATGCCCCATGACGCTCGTCATCACAGTTATCTATGGTCTTCTCATCATAATGCTCCATGACCTTTGTCATCACAATGCTCAATACACTTGTCATCAAAATGCTCCCTGACTCTTGTTGTCTGTACTCTCCTTGAACCCTGTCATAACAAGGTTCCATGCCATTTTCATCACAATGTTCCAAGACCCCTATAATCACAATGGTCCATGACCCTTTTCATCAGTATGCTCCATGAGATTTCTCATCACAAGGCTCCATGGATTTCTCATCACAATGCTCCAGGACCTTATCATCACAATGCTTCACGACCTTGTTATGAAAATTCTCAATGGCCCTTGTCATCATAATTCTCCAAGCCCTAGTCATCACAATCCTCCTTTATATTTGTCATAACAATCCTCCATTACATTTGGCATCACAATGCTCCATGCCATTGTCACCGCAATGGACCATGACATAGGTCATCACAATGCTCCCTGAAACCTGTCTTCACAAAACTCCATGATCTTCTCATCATAATGCTCCATGCCCTTGTCATCACAATGCTCCGTGACTCCAGTCATCACAATGCTTCATGACACTTGTCATCACAATGCTCCACGCCTTTGTCAGCAAAATGCTACATGACCTTGTCATTATAATGCTCTATGCGCTTGTCTTCACAATACTCCATTACCGTTTTCATCACAATCCTCCATGAACCTTGGGATCACATTGCTTCCTGCCCTTGTCATCAAAATGCTCCATGCTCCTTGAAATCAAAATGATCCATGACCTCTGTCATCACAATGCTCCAAAACCTTGTGATCACAGTGTTCCATAACACTTGTCATCACAATGCTCCATGACCTTTGTCATCACAATTCTCAATACACTTGTCATCACAATGCTCCCTGACACTTGTCATCAAAATGCTACTTGAACCCTGTCACGAAAAGACTCCATGCCTTTTTCATCACAATGCCCCATGCCGTTTTCATCACAATGCTCCATGCCATTGTCATCAAAATACTCCAAAAGCTTATCATCAGAATGCTCCATGACCCTTGTCATCACAATTCTCCATGCACTTGTCAGCACAATGCTCCGTGACCCTTGTCATCACAATGCTCCAAGCCATTGTCATCACAATGCTCCATTACATTTGTCATCAGAATCCTCCATGACACTTGGCATCACAATGCTCCATGCCATTGTCATCACAATGGGTCATTACATATGTCATCACAATGCTCCCTGACACCTGTCTTCACAATACTGCATGACCTGGTCATCACAATGCTCCATGCCCTGGTCATCACAATGCGCCATTCCAACTGTGATCGCAATAATCCATGAAAATTATTAGACCAATGCTCCATGCCCTTGTCATCACAATACTCCATGCCCTTGTTATCAAAATGCTTCATGACCTTTGTCATCACAATGGTCCATGACCTCGTCATCAACAGTCTCTGTGACCATTTTAACCACAATGCTCCATGAACTTTTCATCAAAATGCTCTTTGACCCTTGTCATCACAATGCTCTATGCCTTTCTCAGCACAATGCTCCATGACCCTTGTCATCACAATGCTCCATGCACTTGTCAGCAAAATGCTCCATGACACATGTCATCCCAATGCACCATGCGCTTGTCATCATAGTGCTCTCCAATCTTGACATCACAATGCTCCATGAAACTTGTCATCACAATGCTCCATGGACTTCTCACCAAAATGCTCTCTTACCACTGATATCACAATGTTACATCACAATTCGTCACAATATTCCCTCACCCCTGTCATCAAAATGTGCCATGACTCCTGTCATCACAGTGCTACATGCATTTATCATCACAATGTTCGATGACCCCTGGCATCACAATGTTCCATAACCACTGTCATCAAAATGTTCCATGACACTTTTCATCAAATTGCTCCATGACCCTGTCATCACAATGCTCCCTACACTTCTCATCACAATGCAGAAAGCACTTGTCATCAAAATGCTCCATGTCATTGTCATCACGATGTTCCATTAAGGTTCTTATCACATTGCTTCATGTCCTTGTCATCACAAACCTCCATGACACATATCATCAGAATGCTCCATGGCCTTCTCATCACAATGCTCCTTGCCCTGCCATCACAATGCTCCATTATCCCTGCCATACCCATGATCCATGACCCCTGCCATCACGATATTCCATGGCCTTGTCATCACAAGGCTCCATTACCCTTCTCATCACAATGCTCCAAGAACCCTGTAACCACAATGATCCATGCCCATTTTCATCTCAATGATTCATGAACCCTGTCATCACAATGCACCATGACCATCATTATAATGCTTCATGCTATTGTCTTCACAATGAAATCAAAATGCTCCATGACCTGTGTCATAACAATGCTCCAAACGCTTGTGATCACAATATTCCAAAACGCTTGTCATCACAATGCTCCATGACGCTCGTCATCACAGTTATCCATGGTCTTCTCATCACAATGCTCCATGACCTTTGTCATCACGATGCTCAATACACTTGTCATCAAAATGCTCCCTGACACTTGTTGTCTGTATGCTACTTGAACACTGTCATGACAAGGCTCCATGCTTTCTCATCACAATTCTCCAAGACCACTGTAATGACAATGCTCCATGCCCTTGTCATCACAAAGCTAAAGGACGCATGTCTTCAGAATGCTCTTGGCCTTCTCCTCACAATGCTCCATGCACATGTCATCACAATGTTCCAAGACGCCTGTAATCACAATGGTCCATGTCCATTTTCATCAGTATGCTCCATGAGATTTGTCATCACAAGGCTCCATGTTTTTCTCATCACAATGCTCCAGGACATTTTCATCACAATGCTTCACGACCTTGTCCTAAAAATTCTCAATGGCCCTTGTCATCATAATGGTCCAAGCCCTAGTCATCACTGTGCTCCATTATATTTGTCAACACAATCCTCCCTTACATTTGGCATCACAAGGCTCCCTGCTATTGTCATCGCAATGGACCATGACATATGTCATCACAATTCTCCCTGACAACTGTCTTCACAATACTCCATGACCTTCTCATCACAATGATCCATGTCCTTGTCATCACAATGCACCATGTCCACTGTCGTCACAATAATCTATGAAAGTTGTAAGACGAATGCTCCATGCCCCTGTCATCACAATGCTCCATGCCCTTGTCATCTCAATGCACCATGACCCCTGTCATCACAATGCTCCGTGACTCCAGTCATCACAATGTTTCATAACATTTGTCATCACAATGCTCCATGCCCACATCATCACAAGGCTCTGTGTCGTTTGTAACCACAATGCTCCATGAACATTTCATCACAATGCTCCGTGACCCTTGTCATCACAATGCTCCATGCCTTTGTCAAAAAAATGCTCCATGACACTTTTCATCAAAATTTGCCACGCACTTTTCATCACAACGGTCCCCAATTTTCTCATTGCAATGCTCCATAAAACTTGTAATCACAATGCTCCATGCCCTTCTCATCACAATGCTCCATTACCCCGGTCATAACAGTTCTCCATGACCCCAGCCATCACGATGTTCCATGGCCTTGTCATCACAAGGCTCCATGACACTTGTCATCACAATGCTCCAAGACCCCTATAATCACAATGCTCCATGCCCTTGTCATCACAAAGCACCATGACACAGGTATTCAGAATGTTCCATGGACTTCTCATTAAATGCTCCATGTCCTTGTAATTACAGCGCTCCAAGACCCCTGTAATCACAATGCTCCATGCTCCTATTCATCTCCATGCTCCATGAACCCTGTCATCTCAATGCATCATGCCCATCATCATGTTGCTTCCGGCTATTGTCAGCAAAATGAAATCAAAATTCTCCTTGACCTCTGTCATCACAAAGCTCCATGACCCCTGTCATCACAATACTCCATGAATATTTTCAGCCCACAGCTCCATGACACTTGTCATCACAATGATCCATGCCCTTGTCATCCCAATGCTCTATGACCCCTGAATTCACAATGCTCCATGACGCTTGTCATCACAGTGCTCCATGACACCTGTCATCACAATGCTCCATGACTTTGTCAGCAAAATGCTACATGACCTTGTCATTAAAATGCTCTATGTGCTTGTCATCAAAATACTCCATTTCCATTGTCATCACAATCCTCCATGAACCTTGGGATCACATTGCTTCATGCCCTTGTCATCACAATGCTCCATGCTCCTTGAAATCAAAATGATCCATGACCTCTGTCATCACAATGCTCCAAACCATTGTGATCCCAAAGTTCCATAACACTTGTCATCACAATGCTCCATGTTGACTGTCATCACATAATTCCATGCCCTTTTCATCACAATGCTCCATGACCATTGTCATCACAATGCTCAGTTCACTTGTCATCAAAATGCTCCCTGTCACTTGTCATCAGAATGCTCCTTCAACCCTGTCACGAAAAGGCTCCATGCCATTTTCATCACAATGCCCCATGCCGTTTTCATCACAATGCTCTTTGACCATTGTCATCAAAATGCTCCATGCCTTTGTTTGAAAAATGTTCCATGACCCTTGTCATCACAATGTGCCATTCGCTTTTCATCACAACGGTCCAGAAACTTGTCATTGCAATGCTCCATAAACCTTGTAATCACAATGCTCCATACACTTCTCATCAAAATGCTCTCTCACCAGAGATATCACAGTGTTTCATCACTAGTCGTCACAATACTCCCTCACCCCTGTAATCACAATGTCCCATGACCCCTGTCATCACAATGCTACATCCCCTTATCATCACAATGTTCCTTTACCCCTGACATCACAATGTTCTATAACCCCTGTCATCAAAATGTTCCAATACACTTTTCATCAAATTGCTGCATGACCCTGGCATCCAAATACTCCCTGCCATTCTCACCACAATGCACCATGCACTTGTCATCAAAATGCTCCATGACCTTTGTCATCACAAAGCTCCATGACCCCCGGCATCACAATGCTCGATGTCATTGTCATCACAATGCTCCATGAACCCTCTCCTCACATTTCTCCATGCCCTTGTCATCACAAAGTTCCATGACACTTGTAATCACAATGCTCGATGCCCTTCTCATCACAATGCCCCTTGCCCTTGTCATTACAATCCTCCATGACCCATGTATCACAGTGTTCCATGTCCTTATCAAAACAATGCTCTATGCCCACTCTCATCACAATAATCCATGAATCATTTCAGATCAATGCTCCATGCCCTTCTCATCACAATGCTCCTTTACCTCTGTCATAACTACGCTCCATGACACCTGCCATCACAATGTTCCACGGCCTTGTCATCACAAGGCTCCATGACACTTGTCATCACAATGCTCCACGACACATCTAATCAAAATGCTCCATGCACTTGTCATCAAAAAGCTACATGACGCATGTCATCAGAATGTTCCATGGCCCTGTCATCAAAATTCTCCATGCCCTTGTCATCACAATGCTCCAAGACCCTTGTAATCAAAATGCTCCATGCGTCTTTTCATCTCAATGCTCCATGAAACCTGTCATCACAATGGACCATGCCCATCATCATAATGCTTCAGGCTATTGTCATCACAATGAAATCAAAATGCTCCATGACCTCTGTCATCACAATGCTCCAAACCCTGGTGATCACAATGTTCCATAACACTTATCATCACAACACCCCTTGACGCTAATCATCACAATTATCCATGGGCTTCTCATCACAATGCTCCATGACCTTTGTCATCACAATGCTTAATACACTTGTTATCACAATGCTCCCTGACACTTGTCATCAGTATGCTCCATTAACCCTGTCATGACACGTCTCCATGCCTTTTTCATCACAATGATCCATGCCATTTTAATCACAATGCTCCAAGACACCTGTAATCACAATGCTCCATGCCCTTGTCATCATAAAGCTCAATGATGCATGTCATCAGAATGCTCCATGGACTTCTCATCACAATGCTCCATGCCCTTGTCATCACAGTGCTCCACGACCCCTGTAATCACAATGCTCCATGTCCCTTTTCATCAGAATGCTCCATGAGACTTGTCATCACAAGTTTCCATTGTCTTCTCATCAAAGTGCTCCAGGAACTGGTCATCAAAATGCTCCATGATCCCTGTCATCACAATACTCCATGAACATTTTCAGCCCAATGCTCCATGACCTTCTCATCAAAATGCTCCATGATCCCTGTCATCAAAATACTCCATGAACATTTTCAGCCCAATGCTCCATGTCCCTTGTCATCACAATGATCCATGCCCTGGTCATCCCAATGCTCCATGAACCCTGTATTCACAATGCTCCGTGACGCTTGTCATCACAGTGCGCCATGAAACCTGTCATCACAATGCTCCATGCCTTTTTCAGCAAAATACTACCTGACCTTGTCATTGCAATGCTCTATGCGCTTGTCATCACTATTCTCCATTCCCATTGTCATCACAGTCCTCCATGAACCTTGGGATCACATTGCTTCATGCCCTTGTCATCACAATGCTCCATGCTCCTTGAAATCTAAATGATCCATGACCTTTGTCATCACAATGCTCCAAACCCTTGTGATCACAATGTTCCATAGCACTTGTCATCACAACGCTCTAAGATGCCTGTCATCACATTACTCCATGCCTATTTCATCACAATGCTCCATGATTTTGGCATCACAATTCTCAATACACTTGTCATCACAATGCTCCCTGACACTTGTCATCAGAATGCTCCTTGAACCCTTTCACGAAAATGCTCCATGCCTTTTTCATCACAATGCCCATGCCGTTTTCATCACAATGATCCATGCCATTGTCATCAAAATACTCCACAAGATTGTCATCAGAATGCTCCATGACGCTTGTCATCACAATTCTCCATTCACTTGTCAGCACAATGCTCCCTGACCCTTGTCATCACAATGCTCCAAGCCATTGTCATCACAATGCTCCATTTCCATTGTCATCAGAATCCTCCATGACACTTGGCATCACAATGCTCCATGCCATTGTCATCACAATGGGCCATTACATATGTCATCACTATGCTCCCTGACACCTGTCTTCACAATACTGCATGACCTGGTCATCACAATGCTCCATGACCTTGTCATCACAATGTGCCATTCCAACTGTCATCGCAATAGTCCATGAAACTTATTAGACCAATGTTCCCTGCCCTTGTCATCACAATGCTCCATGCCCTTGTTATCACAATGCTCCATGAACCCTGTCATCACAATGCTCCATGAATCGGTTCATCACAATGCTTCATGACCTTTGTCATCACAATATTCCATGCCCTCGTCATCC
The DNA here is from genome assembly GCF_964341445.2 of Mesoplodon mirus. Lineage (NCBI taxonomy): Eukaryota > Metazoa > Chordata > Mammalia > Artiodactyla > Ziphiidae > Mesoplodon > Mesoplodon mirus. The sequence continues at coordinate 185,265 of NW_028295253.1, forward strand.
ACAGTCTCTGTGACATATTTAACCACAATGCTCCATGAAATTTTCATCACAGTGCTCTTTGACCCTTGTCATCACAATGCTCTATGCCTTCCTCAGCACAATGCTCCATGACCCTTGTCATCACAATGCTCCATGCGCTTGTCAGCACAATGCACCATGACCCCTGTCATCACAATGCACCCTGCACTTGTCATCACAGTGCTCCACAATCTTGTCACCACAATGCTCCATAAAACTTGTCATCACAATTCTCCATGCACTTCTCATCAAAATGCTCTCTCACCACAGATATCACAATGTTACATCACTATTCATCACAATACTCCCTCACCACTGTCATCACAATGTTCCATGACTCCTGTCTTTGCAATGCTACATGCACTTATCATCACAAAGTTCGATGACCACTGACATCTCAATGTTCCATAACCCCTGTCATCAAAATATTCCATGACCCTTTTCATCAAATTGCTCTTTGACCCTGTCATCACACTGCTCCCTGCCCTTCTCATCACATTGCACCACCCCTTGTCATCAAATTGCTCCATGACTTTGTCATCACAAAGCTCCATGACCCTTGGCATCACAATGCTCCATGAACCCTCTAATCACAATGCTCCATGCCCCTTTGCATCTCAATGCTTCATGAACCCTGTCATCAAAATGCACCACGCCCATCATCATAATGCTTCAGGCTCGTGTCATCACTATGAAATAAAAATATTCGATCATCTGTCTCATCACAATGCTCCAAATCCTTGTGATCACAATATTCTATAACACTTATCATCACAACGCCCCATGACGCTCATCATCACAATTATCCATGCTCTTCTCATCACAGTGCTCCATGACCTTTGTCATCACAGTGCTCTATAAACTTGTCATCACAATGCTCCCTGACACTTGTCATCAGTATGCTCCTGGAACCCTGTCATGACAAGGCTCCATATCATTTTCATAACAATGATCCATGTCAATTTCATCACAATGCTCCAAGACACCAGTAATCACAATGCTCCATGCCCTTGTCATCACAATGCTCCAAAACCCCTGTAATCACAATACTCCATGCCCCTTTTCATCAGAATGCTCCATGAGACTTGTTATTACAAGGCTCCATGGTCTTCTCATCACAATGCTCCAGGAACTTTTCATCACAGTGCTCCATTCCCTTGTCATCACAATGCTCCATGACCCCTGTCCTCACAATACTTCCTGAACATTTTCTGTCCAATTCTCCAGGAACTTCTCATCACAATGCTTCATTATCCCTATCATCACAATGCTCCATGACCAATGTCATCACAACGCTTCATGACCCCTGACAACACAGTGATCCGGGACTCTTGTCATCACAATGCACCATTCCCTAGTCATCACAATGCTCCATGAACATTTTCAGCCCAATGCTCCATGACACTTGTCATCACAATTATCCATGCCCTTGCCATCCCTATGCTCCATGACCCCTGTAATCACAATGATCCGTGATGCTTCTCATCACAGTGCTCCATGACCCTTATCATCACAATGCTCCATGCCTGTGTCAGCAAAATGCTACATGACCTTGTCATCACAATGCTCCATTTGCTTGTCATCACAATACTCTATTACCATTGTCATCACAATCCTCCATGAACCTTGGGATCACATTGCTTCATGCCCTTGTCATCCCAATGCTCCATGCTCCTTGAAAACAAAATTATCCATGACTTCTATCATCACAATGCTCCAAACCCTTGTGATCACAATGTTCCATAACACTTGTCACCACAACGCTCCATGATGCCTGTCATCACAATACTCCATGCCCTTTTCGTCAAAATGCTCCATGATCTTTTTCATCACCATTCTCAATACACTTGTCATCACAGTGTTCCCTGACACTTGTCGTCAGTATGCTCCTTGAAACCTGTCATGAAATGGCTTCATGCCTTTTTTATCACAATGCTCCATGCCCTTTTCATCACAATGCTCCATGCCATTTTCATCACAATACTCCACAAGCTTGTCATCAGAATGCTCCATGACACTTGTCATCACAATGCTCCATGGCCACTGTCATCACAATGCTCCATACCCCTTGTCATTACTGTGCTCCATGATGCTCGTCATCACAATTATCCATGGTCTTCTCATCACAATGCTCCACGCCCTTGTCATCAAAATGCTCCATGACCCTTGTCATCACAATGCTCCATGGCCACTCTCATCACAATGCTCCATTCCCCTTGTCATTACAGTGCTCCATGACGCTCGTCATCACAATTATCCATGGTCTTCTCATCACAAAGCTCCACGGTCTTGCCATCACAATGCTCCATGCCCTGGTCATCAAAACGCTCCATGTCCTCTGTCATCACAATTCTCCTCGTTCTTGGCATCACTATGCTCCATGACACTTCTCATCACCGTGTTACATGATTTGTCATCACAATTCTGTATGCACTTTTCATCGCAATGCTCCATCACCCCTGTCATAGGAAGCTCCATGTGCTTCCCATCACAATGCTTCATGAACTTGTCATCAAAATTCTCAATGGCCCTTGTCATCACAATGCTCCATGCCCTTGTCATCACAATGCTCCATGTCCATTGTCATCACAATGCTTCAAGCCCTTTTCATCAAAATGCTCCATTACATTTGTCATCACAATCCTCCATGACACTTGGCATCACAATATTCCATTCCATTGTCATCGCAATGGACCATGACATATGTCATCACAATGCTCCCTGAGAACTGTCTTCAAAATACTCCATGACCTTCTCATCACAATGCTCCATGCCTTTGTCATCACATTGCACCATGCCCACTGTCATCACAATAATCCATGAAACATGTCAGGCCAATGCTCCATGCCCCTGTCATCACAATGCTCATTGCCTTTTCATCACAAAGCTCTATGACCCCTGTCATCACAATGCTCCGTGACTCCAGTCATCACAATGCTTCATGACCTTTGTCATCACAATGGTCCATGCCCTGGTCATCACAAGGCTCTGTGACCTTTGTCACCACAATGCTCCATGAAATTTTCATCACAATGCTCGGCGTCCCTTGTCATCACATTGCTCTATGCCTTTGTCAGCACAGTGCTCCATGACCCATGTCATCACAATGCGCCATGTGCTTGTCATCACAGTGCTCCACAATCTTGTCATCACAATGCTCCATAAAACTTGTCCTCACAATGCTCCATGCACTTCTTATCAAAATGCTCTCTCACGAAAGATATCAAAATGTTCCCTCATTAGTCATCACAATACACCCACTCCCCTGTCATCACAATGGTCCACAACACCGTCATGAAAATGTTCCATGACTCCTCACATCACAATGTTCCATAAACCGTCATCAAAATGTTCCATGACACTTTTCATCACATTGCTCCATGACCCTTTCATCACAATGCTCCCTGCCCATCACAAGAGAAATCACCACACCCTTGTCATCAAAAGGCTCCATGACCTTTGTCATCACAAAACTCCATGACACTTGGCATCACAATGCTCCATGCCATTGTCATCACAATGCTCCAAAAACCTCTCATCACATTGTTCCAAGCCCTTGTCATCACAGGATCCATGATGCTTTTCATCACAGTGCTCGATGCCATTCTTCTCACAATGCTCCATGCGCTTCTCATTACAATCCTCCATGAACCATGTATCACAGTGTTCCATGCCATTGTTATCACAATGCTCCTTGCCCCCTCTCATCACAATAATCCATGAAACATTTCAGACCAATGTTCCATGCCCTTTTCATCACAATGATCCAAGACTCCTGTAATCATAATGCTCCATGCCCCTTTTCATCTCAATGCTCCATGAACGCTGTCATCACAATGCACCAAATGCGCATCATCATAATGCTTCATGCTATTGTCATCACAATGAAATCAAAATGCTCTATGACCTCTGTCATCACAATGCTCCAAATCCTTGTGATCACAATATTCCATAACACCTATCATCAGAACGCCCCATAACGCTCGTCATCGCAAGTATCCATGGTCTTCTAATCACAATGCTTCATGACATTTGTCATCACAGTGCTCAATACCCTTGTCATCACAATGGTCCCTGACACTTGTCATCAGTATGCTCCTTGAACCCTCTCATGACAAGGCTCCATGCCTTTTTCATCACAATGTTACATGCCCTTTCCCTCACAGTGCTCCAAGACCCCTGTAATCACAATGCTCCATGCCCTTGTCATAACAGAGCTCCATGATGCATGTCATCAAAACGCTCCATGACATTCTCATCCCATTGTTCACTGCCCTTGTCATCACAATGCTCCAAGAGCCCTGTAATCACAATGTTCCATGCCCTTGTCATCACAAAGCTCCATGATGCATGTCATCAGAACGCTCCATGACATTCTCATCCCAATGTTCCATGCCCTTGTCATCACAATGCTCAAAGACCCCTGTAATCACAATGCTCCATGACCCTTTTCATCAGAATGCTCCATGAGACTTGTCATCACATGGCTCCATGGTCTTCTCATCACAATGCTCCAGTACCTTGTCATCACAATGCTCTTTGACCCCTGTCATCACAATACTCCATGAACATTTTCAGCCCAATGCTCCATGACGTTCTCATCACAATGCTCCATGACCTCTGTCATCACAATGCTCCATGACCACTGTCATCACAACGCTCCATGAACCCTGACAACACAATGATCCGGGACTCTTGTCATCAAAATGCTCCATGCCCTTGTCATCCCAATGCTCCATGAACCCTGTAATCACAATGCTCCATGACGCTTGTCATCACAGTGCTCCATGAACCTTGTCATCACAATGCCTTTGACAGCAAAATGATACATAATCTTGTCATCACAATGCTCCAAGCGCTTGTCATCACAATCCTCCATGACCCTTGGGATCATATCGCTTTATGCCCTTGTCATCTCTATCTTGCCTTTCTGGTTTTTACAGATTTTCGGATGTCCTTTTGGACCGGTGGGAAGTGACAATTCTTTGTAGTGTGGATTTGCATTGCACGCTTGCTTGATTGGCCAAAAAGGGCCTATGCCTTTTCTCCTGAATATATTCAGGAGAAAATTCATATGCTGTTTTTGGCCAAGTGCATCATTCTCGAAGTTGTGATGCCTTTCCTGTGCTTTAAAGGCGATTCCAATTTACCTCTTGATATATGTTTTGTGCAATTCCGCCTCATTTTCAAGTCCGCTTTGTTGCCTTCCCTCAACAGATTTTTGGAAGAGAGTAGTCCTTTATAACTCTGCAGGTTTTTGATTTGCTTTGCCCCTGAGCTAAAATTTTCAAATCCCATTTTTGGGAGCTGACCGCAAATCCACAATTTTGCTTCAGGAACTATACTGGTTTCAGGGGTGGCTATACTGGTTCCCTGTGGGTGGCTGAGGCTTTGGTTAATTCTTCTTCCTGACGGGAATTTAGAGTGACATGTGTCCGTCCAAAGGCCTACATCTACTCTCTGATTTGTTCTCCCTCTTCCCTTTAATCCTCTGCACAATTAGCAAACTGTGCGAACCAGGAGGTTATAGGGGATGACTCTCCTAAGTTGGGAGATTGATAGTAAAGTAGTTGGAATGCCAAACTGTAGCACAAGGAGAGGAAAAAGTAGGAGACTTTCAGAAACCTTTCGCCATCACAGGGTGTCCATTCTCTAGGTTTCCCATACATGTTATAACTGTAGTGATATTCCCTTCTACCTGGAAATTTGGGACCCATGGAATGGTGGCATGCATTACTACTTTAAAGGGTCTGCATTTTCTCTCCCAATCTCACCAGTCCTCTCAGTCCCAAGTGTCCAGCCTTATGTCTCATCCAGCTGTCTTTGCAGATAGGGTCATTCTAGGTTTCATCAGAACCCCTGAAGGAATTGTGTAAGAATTTCGCTGTTTTTTGTTTTGTTTTTGAAATTCATTTTTATAATGGGGTTGAGCTGATTTTCACTGACGTGTTTATGCCAGTCTAGACACACTTGATTCCCTTACAGAGGCATATCAGTACATAGGTTTTAAGATGCTTACTAATCAGATATATTCCTCTCTGGGGAATAGGGGTTTTGAGTCCCGTTCACTGAGGAAGGTGTAGGTCTTGTCTATTCTGTATTTGGTTTATGGAATGGTACCTGTGCTAATATCAAACTCTGGTTTTATGCATCACCCCACCTCTCCTTTCCCCTTAAGGAGGCATAAGAGTGTTTTCTAAATGTGAGACGCTGCTCTCTTTCCTAATTCAGTTCATGTGTTGTGATGTTGATATTCCCTCTGTAAGTGATATCTTATGATAAGATTCTTTTTCTGTGTGACTAATTTCCCTTAGAATCATCATACCTAAATCCTCTCATTATGCTGCTACTGGCCTTATGACATTGATTTCACGTCTGAGTGATATTCCGTTGTACAAAATTACCACAAGTTCTTTATGCATTTCTCTTTTTCCTGGGATACTTTAGGTGTACCGAAGTTGAGGTTCTTGTATGCAGAGCAGCCCTAAACATTGTGGTGCCTGTGTCTTGTTGATATTTAGTCTTCCCAAGTTATATGTCCATGAGTTGAAGTCCCCTTTGCTCGGGGGCTTTGTATTTTAGATGTTTTAGGAAACAGCATACACTTCTTCAGAGTAGCTCTTGGATATTTATACCCCACCCATCAGCGTGACTAGTCTCCCTGTTTTCCATGGCCTCTCCTGCATTTTTGATTTATACACATTTTTTGGATGGACTTTCTGAGCAGTGGAAATTGAGAGTTCTTTATTGTGCGGATTTGCATTTCCCTCTTGCTTGGTTGGCCAAAAACTCTGTATGTGTTTTTTTCCTGAAGATATTCACAAAAAAAACGCATACACCCTTTTGCCCAACTGCATCATTTTAGAAATTCTGCTGCTTTTCATATGCTTTAAAGGTACAATCTACCTTTTGAAATCTGTTTCCTGCAATTCTGCCTCTCATTCAGAACCTCTTCGTTGCCTTACCTGAATATATTTTTGGACGTTGGTTATCATTTATATCTTTGCAGGTCTTTGAATTGTCTGCTCCTGAGCTCCATTTTGCAACTCGCTTTTTTTGTGAGCTGGCCGCCAAACCTTTGGATTGATTCCGGCCCTATTCTGGTTCTGGGGAGGCAGGCTGAGCCTTTGGTTAATTCTTCTTCCTAAAGGGATATTAGAGTGACATGTGCCTGTCAAAACTCCTACAGCTAATCTCTCACTGGTTCCTCCTCTTCCCATTTATCCTCTTCAAAAATTGCAAACTGTGTGAAACAGGAGGTTAAAGGTGCTGATTCTCCAAGTGGGGAGATTGTTAGTAATGTGGCTGGAATGGTGAACCCCAGCACCAGGAGATCAAAAATGAGGTGCATTTTAGACACCTTTCCTGAGCACACAGTGTACATTCATCTCGGTTTCCCAGGCATGTTTTTGCTGTCAGAAGATTGCCTTGAAACTGCAGATTTCGGACCCATGGAATGGGTACCAGGCAGTATTACTTTAAAAGGTCTGCATTTCCTCACCCAGCCTCTCTAACATCTCTTAGCGTGCATAGCTTCCAGCCTTATATATCATCCTGTTGTGGGTCTACATGTGTTCAATCCATGTTACATCGTAGCCCTTCAACAAAAGTTGTAAGAATTTTTGTCTGTCTCACTGTTTTTATAAATATTTTTAAATTTATTTTTATATTGGTTACAGCTGATTTTCAAAGCTCTGTTTTTTGCTGCTGTACATCCACTTGATTCATGTACTGTGAGACAACAATAAATTCTTTCTCAGATGCTTACGAGACATATGTATTATTTTCCAGTTACTTGAGTGGACTGAGTGCAGTTTTTTGAGGTACCGTGTAGGCCTTGCCAGTTATTCAATTTGGTACTTGGAATGGTATCTTTGCTAATTTCAACCTCCTGGATAATACCTCACCATTCCCCACCTTTCCCATTTAGCAGCCTTATGTCTCTTTTCTACATATTTGACTATGTCTCTGTTTTTTAGTTTATTTCATGTGTAGCCATTTTTGATTCCACCTTTAAGTGACATCTTGTGATATGTGTCTGTTTCTTTCTGACATGTGTCACTTAGAATGATCGTATGTAACTCCTCCAGAGTTTTTCCAACTGGCCTTATTTCATTGATTTCTGGATGAGTAATATTCCACTCTACATAAGTACCCCATCTCTTTTATCCATTTTATCCTTCCAGGGACATTTAGGTTATATCCAAGTGGAGGCCCTTTTTAGCAGAGAGGTGGTAAACGTTGGAGTGCCTGTTTTCTGTCATTTTTTGTTTTTCCCAAGGTATACGCCCATGAGTGCAAGTGCCCTATGCTCTGTAGCTCAGTTTTCAGATGTTTTAGCAAACACAATACACTTCTGCAGAGTGGCCGTTGGTAAATTACATTTCCACTATCAGCCTCACAGGGCTCCCTTTTCTCCTCACCCTGTCCTGCATTTCTGGTGTTTACACTTTATGTGGATGGCCCTTCTGACTGATGTGAAGTGATACATATTGTAGTATTGATTTCCAGTGCCCACCTGTTTGGTTGGATAAAAAGTGTGTATGGCCTTTACTTGAATATATTCACAAAAAAATGCATACGCCCTTTTGGGCCAACTGCATCATTGGCGATGTTCAGCCCCTTTTCTTGTGCTTTAATGGGGAGTCCTTTCTACCTCTTCAAACCTGTTTCCTGCCACTCTCCCTTGCTTACAAGTCCTTTTCTGTGACTTACCTCAAGACATTTTTCGACAATAGATATTTTCAACTCTGCAGTTACATGAGTTTTATTGCCCCCGAGTTCCATTTTTCAACTTGTGTTTTTGGAAACTGGACACAAAACAGCGGGATTTCCTCTAGCCCTATTCTGTTTCCATGGGCAATTCTAGCCTTTGATGAATTTGTCTTCCAGATAGGAAATTAGAGTGGCATGTGCCTGTCTGAACAACTAAGACTTGTCTCTAAATTTTTCTCATCCTTCCGCTTCATCCTCTGGACAAATTCCAAACTGTGTGCAACAGGATGTTGACGGTGCTGATATCCCCAAGTAAGGAGATTGTCAGGAAAGATGCTGGAGGGTTGAACCCGTGAACCAGGTGATGAGGAGATGAGGTGCCTTTTCCAAAACCTTTCCGATCATACGGTGTACCATCGTCTAGGTGTGACAGGCATGTCTTAGCTGTAGGAAGGGTCCCGGGCATGGAAGGAGAACACCAGGGATTTTTCCAAATCAGTGCCTCCCCGTACCCCAAACTGGGGAATTTTTAAGCTACGGCTACACGTATGTCCATTAAGGGCCTTGGGATATAGGCAGAGCCCAAATTTTAGATGATTGAAATCTTCAGGTTCAGAATCACTCACCATCGGCCTTGCTTAGGTTACATTTTATCTGTCATTGATAGATGATGTCAATAAAAATATCGATTCTTTTTCAGATTATTTCCCCTTATAGGTTATTGCAAAATATTCAGTGTAGTTCCCTGTGCTATACAGTAGTTCCTTGTTGATGATCTATTTTATACATAGCAGTGTGTATGTGTTAATCCCAAACTGTTAATTTATCCCTTTTCCTACCTTTCCCCTTTGGTAATAATAAATTATAAGATTTTATACTTCTCAGGAATGGGGGAGCTGAAAGAGAGGTATCCTTTTCAATGGAAAAGCATTCAAAACAAGATTGAAGTTTCAGCCAAGAGTATTCGATGTACAACCATGGAAATAAATCACTTCATTTCTCTAATGTTGAACTGACAAATAAGACAGACGTCTTCATTGAACTTGCTTATAGTAAAGTGATGGAATTATCAAATGTAAGTCTTAGACAAATCTTATTTTACCCGAGCATTATACACTGCTCTATGTTAACTACAGTTTGGCTCACACATCTGTTCATTGAAGTTACAATGTTCTCAATTTCTGTTACTGATCCTCCAGAGTGTACCACAACAGGAGTCGCCGAGCCCAGTGTCATTGGAGCCAACAGATCAAGACTGAGTTTGGTTCAGAAGCAAAGGAAACATTATTTTGAAAACAGAATGGAGAGGTGAGTGCGTGCACTCCCCCACAGACTGTGGGCTGGGCTGCTGTGTAGGGATCCCGGCAGCGTCAGTGGGAGTTAAGGGATGGAGCTCTCGAGGGCTGTGTTGGCTGCAGCTCAGGCTCTATGCCGTGGAGTCTGCATGGGACTCCGCTAGCTGAGGTGTCGACCCAGCCATTCTGCACTAGGAAATCAGGTCTGAAGTGCCGGGTGTGGGGCCTCTGCATGCGGAACCCTAGGAGCACGTGAAATTAGACAAAGCACAAAGGAAAAACATGTTAGACTTTATTTTATTGCCCAGATTCTCTTTTTATCTCCCAGGAATTTTTAATGAACGTTGCCAGAGACGAACACCTCCTCTGCTTTTTGTTCCGTTACTCATTCTTGGGGTGTTGAGGGTGCAGACCCCTCTTTTGTAACTGCTTCATGCTGTGGTGGCAGCCCTGATACCTGGGGGGAGTGGCAAAACGTCTCCCAACCAGCCTCCAGGTGAGTTTGATTGTTCCAAAGACTGCTGCCTCACTTCTCGTCCGCCTGAGCACCAGCATTGGAAGTGTTATAGATTCTAATGTACTTTAAGGGTCCAGGAAAGAGATGCGCAGAGATGCTGAGGTGGCAGGTTTCACCCCACCCCACATTTGTTCGGTGACCTTAGGCTGATGGTTTTTGCCAGCCTAGATGCTCTGACCAGTAGTCTGTGATTTCTTTAATTAGGTCCCTGAATTAATGTACAAACAGCACCATGTGTCAGAGCCCTGCCCGCGCAACTCCCAGACAGTCCAGGGTCAGTGGTGATCCAGGACCATGACGTCCACTGAGTCAACGGCCTTTAGAAGTAGCCAGCAGTCCAGCCGGTCATATTGGCCACCATCACCGCGGTGTCTGTAGGGTTTTCTATGGTGAAAGCATTATATACGTTTCCCCCGCCAAGCTTATTATCTCCCTTCTGGGTGCAGTAAGTCCTGCAAGCAGTAGTCTGCTCTTTCGGGGCACAGTCTTGTTGTTTTCTGAGAGAAACTCCAGGTCAAGTGATGGTCACACAAGTCATCTTGGGGGCCCGATGCCCCCATTTGTCTCTCTGGAGGTTGGAGTTGGAAGGCCTCCTCACTCGAGGTCAGTGTGTCCACAGAGCGACCCCTGCAACTTCAGGGCATGATGGGTGGTTAGGATCACCACGTGGGGTCCTTTTCCCTTAGGAGGGAGCTGGCCTTGCGGGCTGCTGATTTCTAGCTTTTTAGATACCCCAGTATCCTGGCCTGATGAGTCGGTGGGCAAAGCCCTTGGTGACCATAGTTTATCATACCTGAAGGGCATTCTTGTGTTGCTCCATTTCAAGTGGTCCCAGTTTTTGCACTAAGGCTCCAAGGGCGATTAACCTTTGACCGGGTATGTAAACGTCAAAGGGTTTAGCTAAATTAGTGAGTTCCTGGGCAAGGATCTGAATTGACTGCTTTTTCCATTCTTGAAAGGCTGCTTCTGGATTCTATTCAAAAGGATCATCATCTTTTCATGTCAGTGTTTCATGTAGAGGCCCAGCTATTAGACTGTAGTTAGGGATCCAGATGCAGAAAACCTTGGCCTCCCCAGGAACCCCTAAGCTGTCTTCTAGTTTTAGAAGAGGTAAGGCTGCAAATGGCTTCTTCCCTATCCTGGGATGCGTTTCTCTGAATATCTGTGAGAATGAAGCCCAGGCATGTCACCTGAGCCTGGGATATTTGAGCCTTTTCCTTGGACACCTTCTATCCTTTCTTGGCTAGGTAGTTCTGAGGCGTCTTTAGTAGGCCTGGCGATCAGAATGTCATCTGCATATTGAAGGAGGGTTCCCTTTTACAGAGGTAGAACTTTTAAGTCTTTAGAGGACATTTCCCCAATGATGGTGTGGGGATTTTTGAACCATTGGGGCAGGACGGCCCAGCATTATTGCTTGTGTTGCATGTTGTGTCCTGAAACTCACAAGCCAAAAATTCTTGTGAATCTGAGATGAATGGAATACAGAAGAAGGCATCATTGAAGTCTAATACAGAATGCCATGGCCTGGTGGATGGTAGAATCAGCAGCAGGGTGTAGGAAATAGGAGCTACTGGATGTATATCCTCGGTGGCTTCACTGACTGTCCTGACATCCTTTACCAGGTCTCCAGCAGCCCATGGGGCTCTCGTGGTCAGGCCAATCCCAGGATATGGAGCTCACCTGGGCTGCATCCCGCACCCCACAGCCCACGGAGCTCTCGTGTTCAAGTCCCTCCCAGAGTACGGAGATCACCTGTGCAGCTACCCAGCAGCCCATGGGGCTCTCATAGTCAGGCCCTTCCCAGGATACGGAACTCCCCTGGGCAGGTACCCCAGCAGGGCTGGACACACAGGAATTGTGCACATAGCCCACCTTGCAGAGAACCCCCAGCTCACCTGTCGCTCACAGCTGACACAGAACACCTCCGAGCAGGACTTGAACTAACAAACAGCAGCTCTGACAGGTCTGTGACCCTGGCTATCACTCTGTGCAGCCTCTCTCTGCCTGGTCTTCCAGACACTTCCACTGCAGCCAGGGCACCAGGCCTCTGTCTCCACCCACCATCACTCCTCTCCCTGACTCCTGGGTTCCTCTCATTAGGATAGGGTCTTCTTGAAGTTGTTTTCCACTCATGGACCAGATAAAATGATAAGAAAACAAGCCGCAGCTGCAGCCCCTTGTCTATCCTGACTCTCAAGAGCCCACACCTGTTCCTTGGGACTGACCCGTTTAGCAAGGTTCATTTTCTGCAACTGTGAGCCCCTGAGGGGTGAGGATTGGCTGAATTGGGCAGCCTGACACTGCCTGCCAGACCCCCCCACAGGTGTGCCTGGGTTGAGGTCAATATAAACACCTCTCCAGTCAGCAAGAGCCCCTGTAGCTGTGCCTGACACCATATTCTCTGCCCCGTCAGCAGTGTCGGGGCTGGGGTGGTGGGAGGGAGTGAGGGGCCGTGGCTTTGTGGGTGGCCCAGTGTGATTTGGGCTGTGCTGGACTCTCTGCAGGAGTTGCCAGGCTGCCACCTGCTAAAGAAGAGGATGTGTCACCCATACCTGACACTGGAATTTCTCCCCAGGCAGAGGTGAGGAAGTAAAAAAGCAGTGGGGGCCGTAGCAGGAGGGGTATCTCAGGCAGGGAAATGGAAAGATTCCAGAAGAGCATCTGGAGCCAGGACCATCCTGGCTGGCCTGCAGGCACCAAGTCGGCCTGCGTGCTCTCGCTAGTGTGGCTCCACAGCCCTTCCTCTAGGCTTGCAAGTGCTTGTACATATTCAGGTGTTTTACCTGGAAAGGGTGGGAAGAGTTCAGCTGCAGCAGGACTGGGGCTCAGCTCACATTTACTCACAGACGCCTCGACACATTCCCCCAGCTTTGCAATGAGGATGCTCCTTGTCGGGGGGAGCACTGCTGACTGCATGGGAGACGATTTCCCACCTCTGACCAACTTAAGAATTTTTTACCACTGGAGCAAGTGCCCTGATACGATTATCCTCTCTATAACTGGTGAGTTCTGTTTGTTTGTTTTTTTTTTCTTTTTTTTTTTTTGGTTCAAGTTAGATTTTATTTATTCCTTTTTTTTTAATTTGGAGATATATACATAGAAATAATGCATTAATATAAAGACGTCTATGTGAAGGGAAATACTTTTTTTCTGTTTTATTTTATTAAATGTTATTTATTTAGTTTTTTTTAAAATTTATTTCTTTTATACAGCAAGTTCTTATTGGATATCTATTTCATACATATAAGTGTGCACATGTGAATCCCAGTCTCCCAATTCATCCCACCACCACCCTCACATGGCGTTCCCTCCTTGGTGTCCATATGTTTGTTCTTTACATCTATGTCTCTATCTCTGCCCTGCACACCGGTGCATCTGTACCATTTTTCTAGGTTCCACATATGTGCATTAATATACAATATTTGTTTTTCTCTTTCTGACTTACTTCACTCTGTATGACAGTCTCTAGATCCATCAAGGTCTCTACAAATGACCCAATTTCATTCCTATGTATGGCTGAGTAATATTCCGTTGTATATATGTACCACATATTTATCCATTCGTCTGTCTCTGGGCACTTAGGTTGCTTTCATTACCTGTCTATTGTAAATAGTGCTGCAGTGAACATTGTGGTGAATGTGTCTTTTTGATTTATGGTTTTCTCTGGGTATATGCCCAGTAGTGGGATTGCTGGATTATATGGTAATTCTATTTTTAGTTTTTTAAGGAACCTCCATACTGTTCTCCATAGAGACTGTATCGATTTACATTCCCACCAATAGTGGAAGAAGGTTCCTTTTCTCCACACCCTCTCCAGCATTTGTTGTTTGTAGATTTTCTGATGATGCCCATTCTAACAGGTGTGACATAATACCTCATTGTAGTTTCGATTTCCATTTCTCTAATAATTAGTGATGTTGAGCAGATTTTCATGTGCGTACTGGCCATCTCTATTTCTTCTTGGAAGAAATGTCTATTTAGATCTTCCATTTTTTTATTGGGTTGTTTGTTTTATTAATATTGAGCTGCATGAGCTGTTTATATATATTAGAGATTAATCATTTGTCCATTGATTCGTTTGCAAATATTTTCTGCCATTCTGAGGGTTGTCTTTTCGTCTTGTTTGTAGTTTCCTTTGCTTTGCAAAAGCTTTTAAGTTTCATTAGGTCCCATCTGTTAAGTTTTCTTTTTTATTTCATTACTATATGAGGTGGATCAAAAGATCTTGCTGTGATTTACGTCAGAGTATCCTTCGTAAGTTTTCCTCTCAGAGTTTTATACTGTCCGGTCTTACATTAAGGTCTCTAATCCATTTTGAATATATTTTTATGTATGGTGTTGGGGAGTGTTCTAATTTCATTCTTTTACATGAAGCTCTCCATATTTCCCAGCACCAATGATTGAAGAGACTGTCTTATCTCCATTGTACAGTCTTGCCTCCTTTGTCATAGATTAGTTGACCATAGGTGTGTAGGTTTATCCTTGGGCTTTCTTTCTTTTTTTTTTCCTTTTACACGTTTATTGGAGTATATTTGCTTTACAATGGAGTGTTCGTTTCTGCTGTATAACAAAGTGAATCAGCTATACATATACAAATATCACCAGATCCCCTCCCTCTTGCATCTCCCTCTCACACTCCATATCCCACCCCTTTATGTGGTCACAAAGCACCGAGCTGATCTCCCTGTTCTATGTGGCTGCTTCACAGTAACTATCGGTGTTACATTTGGTAATGTATTTATGTCCATGCCACTCTCTCACTTCGTCCCAGCTTACCCATCCCCCTTCCGGTGTCCTCAAGTCCTTTCTCTATGTCTGTGTCCTTAATCCTGTCCTGCCACTAGGTTCTTCAAAATCCTTTTTTTTCTTCATTAAATTCCGTATATCTCTGTTAACATACAGTATTTGTTTTTCCCTTTCAGACTTACTTCACTGTGTAGGACAGATTCTAAGTCCATCCACCTCAGTACAAATAACTCAGTTTTGCTTCTTTTTAAGGTTGAGTAATATTTGATTGTATATATGTGCCAGATCTTCTTTATCCATTCATCTGTCGATGGACACTTAGGTTGCTTCCATGTCCTGGCTAATGCAAATAGAGCTGCAATGAACATTTTTGTACATAACTCTTTTTGAATTATGGTTTTCGCAAGGCAAATGCCCAGTAGTTGGATTGTTGTGTCGTATGGTACTTCTATTGTTATTTATTTAAAGGAACCTCCATACTGTTCTCCCTAGTGCCCATATCAATTTACATTCCCACCCACAGTGCAAGTGTGTTCCATTTTCTCCAATAAAGGCCTCTCCAGCATTTATTGTTTTGTAGATTTTTTTGATGATTGCCACTCTGATTGCTGTGAGGTGATACCTCAGGGTAGTTTTGATTTGCATTTCTCTAATGATTGGTGATGTTCAGCATTCTTTCATGTGTTTCTTGGTAATCTGTATATCTTCTTTGGAGAAATGTCTATTTAGGTCTTCTGCCCGTTTTTGGATTGGGTTGTTTGTTTTTGTGATATTGAGCTACATGCGGTGCTTGTAAAGTTTGGAGATTAATCCTTTGTCAATTGCTTCATTTGAAAATATTTTCTCCCATTCTGAGGGTTGTTTTTGCATCTTGTTTATGTTTTCCTGTACTGTGTAAAAGCTTTTAAGTTTCATTAGGTCCCATTTGTTGATTTCTGTTTTTATTTCCATTTCTCTAGGAGGTGGGTCCAAAAGGATCTTGCTGTGATTTATGTCATACAGTGTTCTGCCTATGGTTTCCTCTAAGTGTTTTATAGTGTCTGGTCTTATATTTAGATCTCTAATTAATTTAGAGTCTATTTTTGTGTATGGTGTTATGGAGTGTTCTAATTTCATTCTTTTATGTGTAGGGGTCCAGTTTTCCCAGCACCAATTACTGAAGAGACTGTCTTTTCTCCATTGTATATCCTTAGCTCCTTTGTCATAGATGAGATAGCCATAGGTATGTAGGTTTATCTCTGGGCTTTCTGTCCTGTTCCATTGATCTGTGTTTATGCCAATCTACATACACTTGATTCCATTATGGAGACATATAAATACATAGGTTTCAAGGTTATTAACAGTCAGATATATTCCTCTTCAGAGAATAGGGTGTTTTTTGTCCAGTTCATTGAGAAAGGAGTAGGTCTTGTCTATTACATATTTGGTATATGAAATGGGATCTGTGCTAATTTCAAACTCTGCTTTTACACATCACCCCATGTCACCTTTCCACTTAAGGAGGCATAAGTGTGTTTTCTAAATGTGTAACTCTGTTCTCTTTTGAAATTCAGTTCATGTGTAGCTATGTTTACATTTCCTCTATAAGTGATATATTACAATAAGTTTCTTTTTCTTTGTGGCTCATTTCACTTAGCATCATCGTATCTAAAGCCACTCATTAAGCTGCTTTTGGCCTTATGACATTGATTTTATGTCTGAGTGACATTCCATTGTATATAAGTACCACAACATCTATATCTTTTTTTTTTCCTTTCCTGGGATATATAAAGTGTACCGAAGTCGAGGTTCTTGTAAACAGAGCAGCCCTAAACTTTGGGCTGGCTGTGTGTTGTGGATTTTTAGTTTTCCCAAAATACACGCCCATGAGTGGAAGTGTGCTATGCTCTGTAGCTCTGTTTTAGAAAACAACATACAGTTCTCCAGAGAGTCTCTTGACAATTTACATGCTGTCCATCTGCGTAACCAGGCTCCCTTTTCTCCATGGCCTGTCCTGCATTTGTGGCTTTTACACTATTTGTGGGTGGTCCTTTTGACTGGAGGTAAGGGGCACTTCTATGTAGTGTGGATTTGCAATGCCTGATGGCTTGCTTGGCCAAAAAGGGCATATGCATTTTTTCCCGAATATATTCAGGAAAATACACATAGTCCCTTTTCAGCCAAGGGCAACATTGTCGAAATTCTGTCGCTTTTCATGTGCTTTAAAGACGACTCCAATCTACCTCTTGAAATCTGTTTCCTTCAATTCTGCCTTGCATTCAAATCCTCTTCACTGCATTTCCTCAATATATTTCTGGATGATAGTTGTCCTTTATAACTCTGCAAGTTTGTGAATTGCTGTGCCCCTGATTTCCATTTTTCAACTCGCCTCTTTGTGAGCTGGCTGCAATACCGCAGGATGGCTTTAGGCCCTACTCTTGTTCCAGGGCTTCAGGCTGAGCCTTTGGTTAATTCTTCTTCCTGATGGGAAACTAGAGTGACATGTGCCCATCCAAACACCTACAGCTAATCTCTCATTTATTTCCCCTCTTCCTGTTCATCCTCTGCACAATTTGCAAACTGTGCATAATGGGAGGGTAAAGGCGCTGACACTCCAAGTGGGGAGATTTTTAGTAATGCAGATGGAATGGCGAAGCCGAGCACGACAAAAGGAAAAATTAGGTACCTTTTAGAAAACTTTCTCAATTACACAGTGTACCATCCACTGGGTTTCCCATGCATGTTTTAACTGTAGGAAGATTCCCTTAAACCTGGAGAGTTGGGACCACTAGAATGGGTAGCACAGAGTATTGCTCTAAGTGGTGTTCTTTTGTTCACACAACCTCAGAAATCTTGTCAGCCCCAAGTGTCCAGTCTTATGTCTCATCCAGCTGTGGGTGTAAAGGTGGTCAATCTAGCTTGCATCACAGGCCGTGAACGTAATTTTTAAGACTTTCTCTCTGTTTTTGCATTTTGCTTTTGAAATTTCTTTTTATAAGTGGGTTTAACTGAATTTCAGTGCTGTGTTCATGCCGTTATACACACATATGATTCCTTTATGGAGACATGAGAATACATATGTTTTAAAATACATAGAGTCAGACATATTACTCTGCAATGAATAGGGGGTGTTGAGTCCAGTTCATTTTGCCGGGAGTAGGTGTTGTCTATTACATACATGGTTTATATAACGGTATCTGTGCTAATTTTAAACTGTGGTTTTATGCATCACCCCACCTCGGCTTTCCTCTTAAGCAGGCAAAAGATGTTTCCTAAATGTGTGACTCTGTTGTGTTTGTCATTCAGTTCATGTGTAGTCAGGTGTACATTCCCGCTATGAGTGATAACTTATGATAAGATTAGTTACTGTGTAATTTTTCCTAACTCCGTTCATGTGTAGCCATGTTTACAGGACCTTCATAAGTGATATTTTAGGATTAGTTTCTTTTTCTGTGTGACTTATTTCACTTAGAATCATCGTACCTGAATCCACTCATTTTGTTGCTACTGGTCTTATGACATTAATTTCATGGCTGAGGGATATTCCATCGTACGTAAGTACCACTATTTTTTGAACAATTTTTAACTTTCCTGGGATATTTAAGGTGTACCCAAGTTGAGGTTCTTGTAAGCCGTGCATACCTAAATTTTGGTGTGGGTCTGTCTTATTGATTTTCAGTTTTCCCAAGGTATATTCCCTAGACTGGAAGTGCCCTTGGCTATGTAGCTCTGTTGTTTACATGTTTTAGGGATCACAATACACTCCTCCAGAGAGGCAGTTGCCAACTTACATCCCACCCAACAGCATAACAAGCCTCCCTGTTCTCCAGGTCCTCTCTTGCCTTTCTGGTTTTTACACATTTTGCCTATGTCCCTTTTGACTGGTGGGAAGGGATATTTCCTTGCACTGCAGATTTGCCTTGCCCACTTGCTTGCTTGGCCAAAAAGGGCGTATGCATTTTCTCCTGAATATATACAGGAGAAAACGAATACACCATTTTTGTACAAGTGTATCATTGTCGAAGTTGTGCCCCTCTTCCTGTGCTTGAAAGGTGATTCCAACGTACTTCTTGAAATCTGTTTACTGCGATTCTGCCTCGCATTCAAGTCCACCTCGTTGCCTTCCTTCAAACAATTTTTGGACGATAGCTGTCCTTTATTACTCTGCCAGTTTGTGAACTGCTGTGCCTCTGAGCTCCATTTATCAAATCGTTTTTTGTGAGCTGACCGCAAGTCCAAAATTTCGGTTCAGGACCTATACTGGTTTCCGGCAGCGGGATGAGTCTTTGGTTAATTCTTCTTCCTGCCAGGCAATTAGAGTCACATGTGCCCGTCCAAATGCCTAACAGCTACTCTCTCATTGGTTCTCCCTGGTCCCTTTCATCCTCTGCCAAATTGGCAACCTGTGTTATCCAGGAGGTTAAAGGGGCTGTCTCTCTAAGTTGGGAGATTGATAGTCAAGCGGTTGGAAAGTCAAATTGGAACACCAGTAGAGGGACTATTCCTGGAGTTTTAGAAAGTTTTCGTATTCACAGTGTGTCCATTCTCTAGGTTTCCAGTACATGTTATAGCTGTATTAATATTCCCTTCAACCTGGAGAGTTTGGAACCATGGAATGGAGGCCACGCATTATTGCTTTAAATGGTCTGTGTTTGCTCACGCAGTCTCACCAAGCCTCTCAGTCCCAAGTGTCCAGCCTTATGCCCCATCAAGCTGTAGTTGTAGATAGATTCAGTCCAGGTTTCATCAGAGACCCTGAAGGAATTGTAAAGAATTTCCCTGCTTTGTTGTTTTGTTTTTGAAATTCCTTTTAATAGTGGTTTTGAGCTGATTCTCACTGCCATGTTTATGCCTGTCTAGACACACTTGATTCCCTTATGGAGACATATCAATACATAGGTTTTAAGATTCTAACTAGTCAGATATATTCCTCTGTGGGAAATATGGTGTTTTGAGTCCCTTTCCCCGAGGAAGGTGTAGGTTTAACTATTCCATAGTTGGTTTTTGGAACAGTACCTGTGCTTATATCAAACTCTGGTTTTATGCATCACCCCACCTCTCCTTCCCCCTTAAGCAGGCATAAGAGTGTATTCTAAATGTGAGACTCTGTTCTCTTTCCTAACTCAGTTCATGTGTAGCCATGTTTACAGTATCTTCATAAGTCATATCCTATGAGAAGCTTCTTTTTCTGTGTGACTTATTTCACTTAGAATCATCCTACCTGAATCCACTCATTTTGCTGCTACTGGTCTTATGACATTGATTTTATGGCTGAGGGATATTCCATCGTACGTAAGTACCACAATTTTTTGAACCATTTTTAACTTTCTTGTGATAATTAATATGTACCCAAGTTGAGGTTCTTGTAAGCAGTGCATCCCTAAATTTTGGTGTGGGTCTGTCTTATAGATTTTCAGTTTTCCCAAGGTATATTCCCTAGACTTGAAGTGCCCTTGGCTATGTAGCTCAGTTGTTTACTTGTTTTAGGGAACACAATGTACTCCTCCAGAGTGGCAGTTGGCAACTTACATTCCGCCCATCAGCATAAAAATGCTCCCGGTTCTCCAGGTCCTCTTTTGCCTTTCTGGTTTTTACACATTTTGCCGATGTCCCTTTTGACTGGTGGGAAGTGATACTTCTTTGTACTGCAGATTTGCATTGCCCGCTTGCTTGCTTGGCCAAAAAGGGTGTATGCGTTTTCCCCTGAATATATTCAGGAGAAAACACATACACAATTTTTGGCCAAGTGCATCATTGTCGAAGTTTTGCCCCTCTTCCTGTGATTTACAGGTGATTCCAACGTACCGCTTGAAATCTGTTTCCTGCTATTCTGCCTCGCTTTCAAGTCCACCTCTTTGCCTTCCTTCAAAAGATTTTTGGAAGATAGCTGTCCTTTATTACTCTGCCAGTTTGTGAATTGCTGTGCACCTGAGCTCCATTTATCAAATCGTTTTTTGTGAGCTGACCGCAAGCCCAAAATTTCGCTTCAGGACCTATACTGGTTCCCGGCAGGGGGAAGAGTCTTTGGTTAATTCTTCTTCCTGCCAGGCAATTAGAGTGACATGTGCCCGTCCAAATGCCTAACAGATACTCTCTCTTTGGTTCTCCCTCTTCCCTTTCATCCTCTGCCAAATTGGCAACCTGTGAGAACCAGGAGGTTAAAGGTGCTGTCTCTCCAAGTTGGGAGATTGATAGTAAAGCAGTTGGAAAGTCAAACTGGCACACAAGGAGAGGGACTATTCGTTGAGTTTTAGAAAACTTTCATATTCACAGTGTGTCCATTCTCTAGGTTTCCCGTACATGTTATAGCTGTAGTAATATTCCCTTCAACCTGGAGAGTTGGGACCCATGGAATGGGTGCCATGCATTATTGCTTTAAAGGGTCTGCATTTGCTCACACAGTCTCACCAATCCTCCCAGTCCCAAGTGTCCAGCCTTATGCCACATCCAGCTGTCATTGTAGACATGGTCATTCCAGGTTTTATCAGAGACCCTGAAGGAATTGTAAAGAATTTCCCTGTTTTTTTGTTTTGTTTTTGAAAATGTTTTTATAGTGGGTTTGAGCTGATTCTCGCTGCCATGTTTATGCCAGTCTAGACACACTTGATTCCCTTACGGAGACATATCAGTACATAGGTTTTAAGATTCTTATTAGTCAGATATATTCCTCTGCACGGAATATGGGTTGTTGCGTCCCGTTCACTGAGGAAGTTGTAGGTCTTGCTATTACGTATTTGGTATTTGGAACGGTACTTGTTCTAATATTAAACTCTTGTTTTATGCATCACCCCACCTCTCCTTCCCCCTTATGCAGACATCAGAGTGTTTTCTAAATGTGAGACTCTGTTCTCTTTCCTAACTCAGTTCATGTGTAGCCATGTTTACAGGATACCTATAAGTGATATCTTATGATAAGTTTCTTTTTCTATGTGACTTATTTCACTTAGAATCATCGTACCTGAATCCACTCATTTTGCTTCTACTGGTCTTATGACATTGATTTCATGGCTGAGGGATATTTCATCGGACGTAAGTACCACAATTTTTTTGTACCATTTTTATCTTTCAGGGATATTTAAGGTGCACCCAAATGAGCTTCTTGTAAGCAGTGCAGCCCTAAATAGTGGGGTGGCTCTGTCTTATTGATTTTCAGTTTTCCCAAGGTATATTACCTAGATGGGAAGTGCCCTTGGCTCTGTACCTCTGTTGTTTACTTGTTTTAGGGAACTCAATGCACTCCTCCAGAGAGGCAGTTGACAATTTACATCCTGCCCATCCGCATAACAAGGCTCCCTGTTCTCCAGGGCCTGTCTTGCCTTTCTGGTTTTTACACATATTTCCTATGTCCTTTTTGATTGTGGGAAGTGATACTTCTTTGTAGTGCAGATTTGCATTGCCCCCTTGGTTGCTTGGCCAAAAAGGGCTTATGCGTTTTCTCCTGAATATATTCAGGAGAAAACGCATACGCCCTTTTTGCAAAGTGCATCATTGTCTAAGTTGTGCCCCTCTTCCTGTGCTTTAATGGTGATTCCAACGTACCTCTTGAAATATGTTTCCTGCTATTCTGCCTACTTATCAAGTCCGCCTTGTTGCCTTCCCTCAACAGATTTTTGGATGATAGTTTCCCTTAATTACTCTGCCAGTTTGTGAATTGCTGTGCCCCAGATCGCGATTTTTTAACTCGTTTTTTTTGAGCTGAGCGCAAGTTTAATATTTTGGTTCAGTACCTATACTGGTTCTTGGTGGTTGGCTGAGACTTTGGTTAATTATTCTTCCTCCCAGGAAATAAGAGTGATATGTGTCCGTCCAAATGCCTAACAGCTACTCTCTCATTGGTTCTCCCTCTTCCCATTCATCCTCTGCCTAATTGGCAACCTGTGCGAAATAGGAGGTTAAAAGTGCTGTCTCTCCAGGTTTGGAGACTGATAGTAATGAAGTTGGAAAATCAAACCGGATCACCAGGAGAGGGACTATTCGTTGAGTTTTAGAGACCTTTTGTATTGACAGTGTGTCCATTCTCTAGGTTTCCCGTACATGTTATAGCTGTAGTAATATTCCCTTCAACCCGGAGAGTTGGGACCCATGGAATGGGTGCCATGCATTATTGCTTTAAAGGGTCTGCATTTGCTCACCCAATCTCACCAATCCTCTCAGTCCCTTGTGTCCAGCCTTATGCCACATCTAGCTATCGTTGTAGATAGGGTCATTCCAGGTTTCATCAGAGACCCAGAAGGAATTGTAAAGAATTTTCCTGTTTTTTTGTTTTGCTTTTGAAATTCCTTTTGATTTTGGGTTTGAACTGACTCTCACTGCCATGTTTATGCCAGTCTAGACACACTTAATTCCCTTACGGAGACATATCAATACATAGTTTTTAAGATTCTTACGAGTAAGATATATTCCTCTGCGGGATATATGGGGTTTTGAGTCCCTTTCACTGAGGAAGGTGTAGGTGTTGTCTATTCCATAGTTCCTTTTTGGAATGGTACCTGTGCCGATATCAAACTCTGGTTTTATGCATCACCCCACCTCTCCTTCCCCCTTAAGCAGGCAGAAGAGTGTTTTCTAAATGGGAGACTCTGTTCTCTTTCCTAACTCAGTTCATGTGTAGCCATGTTTACAGGATCTTCATAAGTGATATCTTATGATAAGTTTCTTTTTCTGTGTGACTTATTTCACTTAGAATCATCGTACCTGAATCCACTCATTTTGCTGCTACTGGTTTTATGACATTGATTTCATGGCTGAGGGATATTCCATCATACGTAAGTACCACAATTTTTTGAACCATTTTTATATTTCCTGGGATATTGAAGGTGTACCCAAGTTGAGGTTATTGTAAGCAGTGTAGCCCTAAATTTTGAGGACGCTCTGTCTTATTGATTTTCAGTTTTCCCAAGGTATATTCCCTAGACTGGAAGTGCCCTTGGCTCTGTAGCTCTGTTGTTTACTTGTTTTAGGGACACAATGCACTCCTCCAGAGAGGCAGTTGGCAATTTACATCCCGCCCATCAGCATAACAAGGCTCCCTGTTCTCCAGGGCCTGTCTTGCCTTTCTCCTTTTTATCCATTTTGTGGATGTCCCTTTTTACTGGTGGGAAGTGATACTTCTTTGTAGTGAAGATTTGCATTGCCCGCTTGATTGCTTAGCCAAAAGGGGCGTATGCGTTTTCTCCTGAATATTTTCAGGAGAAAACTCATACGCCCTTTTTGTCCAAGTGCATCATTGTCGATGTTGTGCCCCTCTTCCTGTGCTTTAAAGGTGATTCTTACGTACCTCGTGAAATCATTTTCCTGCTATTCTGCCTCGCTTTCAAGTCCACCTCGTTGCCTTCCCTCAACAGATTTTTGGACGAGAGTTGTCATTTATTACTCTGCCAGTTTGTGAATTGCTGTGCCCCTGAGCTCCATTATTTAACTTGTTTTTTGTGAGATGATCGCAAGTCCAAAATTTTGGTTCAGGACCTAAACTGGTTCCCGGTGGGTGGCTGAGACTTTGGTTAATTCTTCTTCCTCCCGGGATATAAGACTGACATGTGCCCGTCCAAATGCCTAACAGCTACTCTCTCATTGGTTCTCCCTCTTCCCTTTCCTCCTCTGTCAAAATGGGAACCTGTGCGAACCAGGAGGTTAAAGGTGCTGTCTCTCCACTTTGGGAGATTGATAGTAAAGCTGTTGGAAATTCAAACCGGAGCACCAGGAGAGGGACTATTCGTTGAGTTTTAGAGACCTTTCGTATTCACAGTGTGTCCATTCTCAAGGTTTCCCGTACATGTTATAGCTGTAGTAATATTCCCTTCAACCTGGAGACATGGGACCCATGGAATGGATGCCATGCATTCTTGCTTTAAACGGTCTGCATTTGCTCACCCAATCTCAACAATCCTCTCAGTCCCATGTGTCCAGCCTTATGCCACATCCTGCTGTCATTGTAGATAGGGTCATTCCAGGTTTCATCAGAAATCCTGAAGGAATTGTAAAGAATTTCCCATTATTTTTTTTTTCAAATTCATTTTTGTATTGGGTTTGAGCTGAATCTCACTGCCATGTTTATGCCAGTCTAGACACACTTGATTCCCTTACGGAGACATATCAATACATAGGTTTTAAGATTCTTACTAGTCAGATATATTCCTCTGCGGAAATATGGGGTTTTGAATCCCATTCACTGAGGAAGGTGTAGGTCTTGTCTATTCCATAGTTGGATTTTGGAACGCTACCTGTGCTTACATCAAACTCTGGTTTTATGCATCACCCCACCTCTCCTTCCCCCTTAAGCAGGCATAAGAGTGTTTTCTAAATGTGAGACTCTGTTATCTTTCCTAACTCATTTCATGTGTAGCCATGTTTACAGGATCTTCATAAGTGATATCTTATGATAAGTTTCTTTTTCTGTGTGACTTATTTCACTTAGAATCATCGTAACTGAATCCACACATTTTGCTGCTACTGGTCTTATGACATTGATTTCATGGCTGAGGGATATTCCATCATACGTAAGTATCACAATTTTTTGAACCATTTTTATATTTTCTGGGATATTTAAAGTGTACACAAGTTGAGGTTCTTGTAAGCAGTGTAGTCCTAAATCTTGGGGTGGCTGTATCTTATTGATTTTCAGTTTTCCCAAGGTATATTCCCTAGACTGGAAGTGCCCTTGGCTCTGTAGCTCTGTTGTTTACTTGTTTTAGGGAACACAATGCAATCCTCCAGAGAGGCAGTTGTCAGTTTATGTCCCGCCCATCAGCATAACAAGGCTTCCTGTTATCCAGGGTCTGTCTTGCTTTCTGGTTTTTACCCATTTTGTGGATGTCCCTTTTGACCGGTGGAAAGTGATACCTGTTTGTAGTGCTGACTTGCATTGCCCACTTGCTTGCTTGGCCAAAAAGGGCGTATGCGTTTTCTCCTGAATATATTTAGGAGAAAACACATATGCCCCATTTGGCCAGGTGCATCATTGTCTAAACTGTGCCCATCTTCCTGTGCTTTAAAGGCGATTCCAACGTACCTCTTGAAATCTGTTTCCTGCTATTCTGCCTCGCTTTCAAGTCCGCCTCGTTGCCTCCCCTCAACAGATTGTTGGACGATAGTTGCCCTTTATTACTCTGCCATTTTGTGAATTGCTGTGCCCCTGAGCTACATTATTTAACTCGGTTTTTTGTAAGCTGAACGCAAGTCCTATATTTTGGTTCAGGACCTATACTGGTTTTTGGTGGGTGTCTGAGACTTTCGTTAATTCTTCTTCCTCCCGGGAAATAAGAGTGACTTATGCCCATCCAAATTCCTAACCGCTACTCTCTCATTGGTTCTCCCTCTTGCCATTCATCCTCTGCCAAATTGGCAACCTGTGCAAAACAGGAGGTTAAAGGTGCTGTCGCTCTAGGTTGGGAGATTGATAGTAAAGCAGTTGGAAAGTCAAAGCGGAGGAACAGGAGGGGGATTATTCGTTGAGTTTTAGAGACCTTTCGTATTCACAGTGTGTCCATTCTCTAGGTTTCCCGTACATGTTATAGCTGTAGTAATATTCCCTTCAACCTGGAGAGTTGGGACCCACGGAAAGGGTGCCATGCATTATTGCTTTAAAGGGTCTGCATTTGCTCACCCAATCTCACCAATCCTCTCAGTCCCATGTGTCCAGCCTTATGCCACATCCAGCTGTCGTTGTAGATAGTGTCATTCCAGGTTTCATTAGAGACCCTGAAGGAATTGTAAAGAATTTCCCTTTTTTTTTTGGTTTTGAAATTCATTATATAGTGGGTTTGAGCTGATTCTCGCTGTCATGTTTATGCCAGTCTAGACACACATGATTCCCTTACGGAGACATATCAATACATAGGTTTTATGATTCTTACTAGTCAGATATATTCCTCTGCGGGAAATATGGGATTTTGAATCCCTTTCACTGAGGAAGGTGTAGGTCTTGTGTATTCCATAGTTGGTTTTTGGAACGGTACCTGGGCTTATATCAAATTCTGGTTTTATGCATCACCCCACCTCTCCTTCCCCCTTAAGCAGGAATAAGAGTGTTTTGTAAATGTGAGACTCTGTTCTCTATCCTAACTCATTTCATGTGTAGCCATGATTACAGGATCTTCATAAGTGATATCTTATGATAAGTTTCTTTTTCTGTGTGACTTATTTCACTTAGAATCATCGTACCTGAATCCACACCTTTTTCTGCTACTGGTCTTATGACATTGATTTCATGGCTGAGGGATATTCCATCGTACGTAAGTACCACAATTTTTTGAACCATTTTTATATTTCCTGGGATATTTAAAGTGTAGACAAGTTGATGTTCTTGTAAGCAAGTTCAGGTTCTTGTAAGAAGTGCAGCCCTAAATTTTGGGGTGGCTCTGTCTTATTGATTTTCAGTTTTCCCAAGGTATATTTCCTAGACTGGAAGTGCACTTGGCTCTGTAGCTCTGTTGTTTACTTGTTTTAGGGAACACAGTGCACTCCTCCAGAAAGGCAGTTGGCTATTTACATCCCGCCCATCTGCATAACAAGGCTCCCTGTTCTCCAGGGCCTGTCTTTCCTTTCTGGTTTTTACACATTTGTGGATGTCCCTTTTGACTGGTGGGAAGTGATACTTCTTTTTAGTGCAAATTTGCATTGCCCGCTTGTTGGCTTGGCCAAAGAGGGCGTATGCGTTTTCTCCTGAATATATTCAGGAGAAAATGCATACGCCCTCTTTGGCCAAGTGCATCATTGTCAATGTTGTGCCCCTCTTCCTGTGCTTTAAAGGTGATTCCAATGAACCTCTTAAAATCTGTTTCCTGCTATTCTGCCTCGCTTTCAAGTCCGCCTCGTTGCCTCCCCTCAACAGATTGTTGGACGATAGTTGCCCTTTATTACTCTGCCATTTTGTGAATTGCTGTGCCCCTGAGCTACATTATTTAACTCGTTTTTTTGTGAGCTGAACGCAAGTCCAATATTTTGGTTCAGGACCTATACTGGTTTTCGGTGGGTGGCTGAGACTTTGGTTAATTCTTCTTCCTCCCGGGAAATAAGTGTGACATATGCCCATCCAAATGCCTAACAGCTACTCTCTCATTGGTTTTCCCTCTTCCCATTCATCCTCTGCCAAATTGGAAACCTGTGCGAAACAGTAGGTTAAAAGTGCTATCTCTCAGGGTAGGGAGATTGATAGTAAAGCAGTTGGAAAGTCAAACAGGAGCACCAGGAGAGGGAGTATTCGTTGAGTTTTAGAGAACTTTCGTATTCACAGTGTGTCCATTCTCTAGGTCTACCGTACATGTTATAGATGTAGTAATATTCCCTTCAACCTGGAGAGTTGGGACCCAGGGAATGGGTGCCATGCATTATTGCTTTAAAGGGTCTGCATTTGCTCAACCAATCTCACCAATCCTCTCAGTCCCATGTGTCCAGCCTTATGCCACATCCAGCTGTCGTTGTAGATAGGGTCATTCCAGGTTTCATCAGAGACCCTGAAGGAATTGAAAAGTATTTCCCTGTTTTTTTTTGTTTTGTTATTGAAATTAAATTTTATACTGGGTTTGAGCTGATTCTCACTGCCATGTTTATGCCAGTCTAGACACACTTGATTCCATTATGTGGACATATCAATACATACGTTTTAAGATTCTTACTATTAAGATATATCCCTCTGCATGGAATATGGGGAGTTGAGTCCTTTTCACTGAAGAAGGTGTATTTCTTGTCTATTCGGTATATGGTTTGTGGAACGGTACCAGAACTAATATCAAAATCTGGTTTAATGCATCACCCCACCTCTCCTTCCCCCTTAAGCAGGCATAAGAATGTTTTCTAAAGGTCAAACTCTCTTCTCTTTCCTAACTCAGTTCATGTGTAGCCATGTTTACAGGACCTTCATAAGTGATATCTTATGATAAGTTTCTTTTTCTGTGTGACTTATTTCACTTAGAATCATCGTACCTGAATCCACTCATTTTGCTGCTACTGGTCTTATGACATTGATTTCATGGCTGAGGGATATTCCATCGTACGTAAGTACCACAATTTTTTGAAACATTTTTATGTTTCCAGGGATATTTAAGGTGTAGACAAGTTGAAGTTTTGTAAGCAGTGCAGCCCTAAATTTTGGGCTGGCTCTGTCATACTGATTTTCAGTTTGCCCAAGGTATATTCCTTAGACTGGAACTTCTCTTGGCTCTGTAGCTCTGTTGTTTACTTGTTTTAGGGAACACAATGCACTCCTCCAGAGAGGCAGTTGACAATTTACGTCCCGCCCATCAGCATAACAAGGCTCGCTGTTCTCCAATGCCTGTCTTGCCTTTCAGGTTTTTACAAATTTTGTGGATGTCCCTTTTGACTGGTGGGAAGTGATACTCCTTTGTAGTGCAGATTTGCATTGCCCACTTGCTTGCTTGGCCAAAAAGGGCGTATGTGTTTTCTCCTGCATATATTCAGGAGAAAATGCATACGCCCTTTTTGGCCAAGTGCATCATTGTCGAAGTTGTGCCACTCTCCCTGTGCTTTACAGACGATTCCAACGTAACTCTTGAAATCTGTTTCCTGCTATTCTGCCTCGCTTTCAAGTCCACTTCGTTGCCTTCCCTCAACAGATTTCTGGACGATAGTTGGCCTTTATTTCTCTGCCAGTTTGTGAATTGCTCTGCCCCTGAGCTCCATTTTTCAACTAGTTATTTTTGAGCTGAATGCAAGTCCAAAATTGTGGTTTAGGACCTATACTGTTTCCCGGTGAGTGGCTGAGACTTTGGTTAATTCTTCTTCCTCCCGGGTAATTAGAGTGACATGTGCCCGTGAAAATGGCTAACAGCTATTCTCTCATTGGTTCTCCCTCTTCCCTTTCATCCTCTGCCAAATTGGCAACCTGTGCGAACCAGGAGGTTAAAGGGGCAGTCTCTCCAAGTTGGGAGATTGATAGTAAAGCAGTTGGAAAGTCAAACCGGAGCACCAGGAGAGGGACTATTCGTTGAGTTTTAGAAACCTTTTTTATTCACAGTGTGTCCATTCTCTAGGTTTCCCATACATGTTATAGCTGTAGTAACATTCCCTTCAATCTGGAGAGTTGGGACCCATGGAAAGAGTGCCATGCATTATTGCTTTAAAGGGTCTGCATTTGCTCACCAAATCTCACCAATCCTCTCAGTCCCAATTCTCCAGCCTTATGCCACATCCAGCTGTCATTGTAGACAGGGTTATTCCACGTTTCATCAGAGACCCTGAAGGAATTGTAAAGAATTTCCCTGTTTTTTTGTTTTGTTTTTGAAATTACTTTATATAGTGGGTTTGAGGTTATTCTTGCTGCCAAGTTTATGCCAGTCTAGACACACTTGATTCCATTATTGGGACATATCAATACATAAGTTTTAAGATTCTTACTAGTAAGTTATATCCCACTGCATGGAATAAGGGGAGTTGAGTCCCTTTCACGGAGGAACGTGTAGTTCTTGTCTATTCCGTATTTGGTGTTTGGAACGGTACCTGAACTAATATCAAAATCTGGTTTTATGCATCACCCCACCTCTCCTTCCCCCTTAAGCAGGCATAAGAATGCTTTCTAAATGTCAAACTCTCTTCACTTTCTTAACTCTGTTCATGTGTAGGCATGATTCCAGGGTCTTCGTAAGTGATATCTTATGATTAGCTTCTTTTTCTGTGTGACTTATTTCACTTAGAATCATCGTATCTGAATCCACTCATTTTGCTGCTACTGGTCTTATGACATTGATTTCATGGCTGAGGGATAATCCATCGTACGTAAGTACCACAATTTTTTGAACCATTTTTATATTTCCTGGGATATTTATGGTGTACCCAAGTTGAGGTTCTTGTAAGCAGTGCAGCCCTAAATTTGGGGGTGGCTCTGTCTTATTGATGTTCAGTTTTCCCAAGATATATTCCCTAGACTCGAAGTGCCCTTGGCTCTGTAGCTCTGTTGTTTACTTGTTTTAGGGAACACAATGCACTCCTCCAGAGAGGCAGTTGGCAATGTACATCCCGCCCATCAGCATAACAAGGCTCCCTGTTCTCCAGGGCCTCTCTTGCCTTTCTGGTTTTTACACATTTTGTGGATTTCCCTTTTGACCTGTGGGAAGTGATACTTCTTTGTAGTGCAGATTTGCATTGCCCGCTTGCTTGTTTGGCCAAAAAGGTCATATGCGTTTTCTGCTGACTATATTCAGGAGAAAACGCATATGCACTTTTTGGCCAAGTGCATCATTTTCGAAGTTGTGCCCCTCTTTCTGTGCTTTAAAGGTGATTCCAACGTACCTCTTGAAATCTGTTTCCTGCTATTCTGCCTCGCTTTCAAGTCCGCCTCGTTGCCTTCCTTCAACAGATTTTTGGACGATAGTTGTCCTTTATTACTCTGCCTGTTTGTGAATTGCCG
Source organism: Mesoplodon mirus (assembly GCF_964341445.2). Taxonomy (NCBI): domain Eukaryota; kingdom Metazoa; phylum Chordata; class Mammalia; order Artiodactyla; family Ziphiidae; genus Mesoplodon; species Mesoplodon mirus. The sequence continues at coordinate 216,895 of NW_028295253.1, forward strand.
TGCCCCAGAGCACCATTATTTAACTCGTTTTCTGTGAGCTGAATGCAAGTCCAATATTTTGGTTCAGGACCTACACTGGTACCCGGTGGGTGGCTGAGACTTTGGTTAATTCTTCTTCCTCCCGGGAAACAAGAGTGACATGTGCCGGTCCAAATACCTAACAGCTACTCTCTCATTGGTTCTCCCTCTTCCGTTTCATCCTCTGCCAAATTGGCTACCTGTGTGGAACAGGAGATTAAAGGGGCTGTCTCTCCAAGTTGGGAGATTGATAGTAAAGCAGTTGGAAAGTCAAACTGGAGTACCAGGGGAGGGACTATTTGTTGAGTTTTAGAGACCTTTCGTATTCACAGTGTGTCCATTCCCTAGGTTTCCTGTACATGTTATAGCTATAGTAATATTCGCTTCACCCTGGAGAGTTGGGACCCATGGAATGGGTGCCATGGATTATTGCTTTAAAGGGTCTGCATTTGCTCACCCAATCTCACCAATCCTCTCAGTCCCATGTGTCCAGCCTTATGCCACATCCAGCTGTCATTTTAGATAGGGTCATTCCAGGTTTCATAAGAGACCCTGAAGGAATTGAAAAGAATTTCCCTGTTTTTTTGTTTTGTTTTTGAAATGCCATTTTATAGTGGGTTTGAGCTGATTCTCGCTGCCATGTTTATGGCAGTCTAGACACACTTGATTCCCTTACAGAGACATATAAATACATAGGTTTTAAGATTCTTACTAGTCAGATATATTCCTCTGTGGGGAATATGGTGTGTTGAGTCCCTTTCACTGAGGAAGGTATAGGTAGGTCTTGTCTACTCCATTGATGGTTTTGGGAACGGTACCTGTGCTTATATCCAACTCTGGTTTTATTCATCACCCCACCTCGCCTTCCCCCTTAAGGAGGCATGAGTGTGTTTTCTAAATGTGAGACCCTGTTCTCTTTCCTAACTCAGTTCATGTGTAGCCATGTTTACAGGACCTTCATAAGGGATATCTTATGATAAGTTTCTTTTACTCTGTGACTAATTTCACTTAGAATCATCGTAACTGAATCCACTAAATTTGCTGATAGTGGCCTGATGACATTGATTTCATGGCAGAGAAATAATCCATCGTATGTAATTACCACAATCTCTTGAAAAATTTTTGTCTTTCCTGGGATATTTAAGGTGTTGCCTAGTTGAGGTTCTTGTAAGCAGTGCAGCCCTAAATTTTGGGGTGGCTCTGTCTTACTGATTTTCAGTTTTCCCAAGGTATATACCCTAGACTGGAAGTGCCCTTGTCTCTGTAGCTCTGTTGTTTACTTCTTTTAGGGAACAAAATGCACTCCTCCAGAGAGGCAGTTGGCAATTTACATCCCGCCCATCAGCATAACAAGGCTCCCTGTCTCAAGGCCCTGTCTTGTCTTTCTGCTTTTTACCCATTTTGTGGATATCCCTTTTGACCTGTGGGAAGTGATACTTCTTTGTAGTGCAGATTTGCATTGCCCGCTTGCTTGCTTGGCCAAAAAGGGCGTATGCGTTTTCTCCTGAATATACTCAGGAGAAAACGCATACGCCCTTTTTGGCCAAGTGCATCATTTTCGAAGTTGTGCCCCTCTTCCTGTGCTTTAAAAGCGATTCCAACTTATCTGTTGAAATCTGTTTCCTTCTATTCTGCCTCGCTTTCAATTCCGCCTCGTTGCCTTCCCTAAACAGATTTTTGTACGATAGTTGTCCTTTATTACTCTACCAGTTTGTGAATTGCTGTGCCCCTGAGCTCCATAATTTAACTCGTTTATTGTGAGCTGAAAGCAAGTCCAATATTTTGGTTCAGGACCTATACTGGTTCGCGGTGGGTGGCTTAGACTTTGGTTAATTCTTCTTGCTCCCGGGAAATAAGAGTGACATGTGCCCATCCAAATGCCTAACAGCCACTCTCTCATTGGTTCTCCTTCTTCCCTTTCATCCTCTGCCAAATTGGCAACCTGTGCGAAACAGGAGGTTAAAGGTGCAGTCTCTCCAAGCTGGGAGATTGATAGTAAAGCAGTTGGAAAGTCAAACCTGAGCACCAGGAGAGGGACAATTCGTTGAGTTTTAGAGACCTTTCGTATTCACAGTGTGTCCAGTCTCTAGGTTTCCCGTACATTTTATAGCTGTAGTAATATACTCTTCAACCTGGAGAGTTGGGACCCAAGGAATGGTTGCCATGCCTTATTGCTTTATAGGGTCTGCATTTGCTCACCCAATCTCACCAATCCTCTCAGTCCCATGTGTCCAGCCTTATGCCATATCCAGCTGTCATTGTAGATAGGGTCATTCCAGGTTTCATCAGAGACCCTGAAGGAATTGTAAAGAATTTCCCTGTTTTTTTGTTTTGTTTTTGAATTTCCCTTTTATAGTGGGTTTGAGCTGATTCTCGCTGCCATGTTTATGCCAGTCTAGACACACTTGATTCCCTTACGGAGACATATCAATACATAGGTTTTAAGATTCTAACTAATCCAATATATTCCTCTGTGGGAAATATGGGGTTTTGAATCCCTTTCACTGAGGAAGGTGTAAGTCTTGTCTATTCCATAGTTGGTTTTTGAATGTTACCTGTGCTTATATCAAACTCTGGTTTTATGCATCACCCCACCTCTCCTTCCCCCTTAAGCAGGCATAAGAGTGTTTTCTAAATGTGAGACTCTGTTCTCTTTCCTAACTTAGTTCATATGTAGCCATGGTTACAGGATCTTCATAAGTGATATCTCATGATAAGTTTCTTTTTCTGTGTGACTTATTTCACTTAGAATCATCGTACCTGAATCCACTCATTTTGATGCTACTGGTCTTATGACATTGATTTCATGGCTGAGGGATATTCCATCGTATGTAAGTACCACAATTTTTTGAACCATTTTTATATTTCCTGGGATATTTAATGTATACCCAAGTTGAGGTTCTTGTAAGCAGTGCAGCCCTAAATTTTGGGGTGGCTCTGTCTTATTGATTTTCAGTTTTCCCAAGGTATATTCCCTAGACTGGAAGTGCCCTTGGCTCTGTAGCTTTCTTGTTTACTTGTTTTAGGGAACACAATGCACTCCTCCAGAGAGGCAGTTGGCAATTTACATCCCGCCCATCAGCATAACAAGGCTCCCTGTTCTCCAGGGCCTGTCTAGCCTCTGGTTTTTACCCATTTTGTGGATGTCCCTTTTGACTGGTGGGAAGTGATACTTCTTTTTAGTGCAGATTTGCATTGCCCGCTTGCTTGCTTGGCCAGAAATGGCGTATGCGTTTTCTCCTGAATATATTCAGGAGAAAACGCATACGCCATTTGTGGCCAGGTGCATCATTGTCGAAGTTCTGCCCATCTTCCTGTGCTTTAAAGGCGATTCCAACGTGGCTCTTAAAATCTGTTTCCTGCTATTCTGCCTCGCTTTCAAGTCCGCCTGGTTGACTTCCCTCAACAGATTTTTGGACGATAGTTGCCCTTTATTACTCTGCCAGTTTGTTAATTGTTGTGTCCCTGAGCTCCATTTTTTAACTCGTTTTTTGTGAGCTGAACGCAAGTCCAATATTTTGGTTCAGGACCTATACTGGTTTTTGGTGGGTGGCTGAGACTTTGGTTAATTCTTCTTCCTCCCGGGAAATAAGAAAGACATGTGCCCGTCCAAATGTCTAACAGCTACTCTCTCATTGGTTCTCCCTCTTGCCTTTCATCCTTTGCTAAATTGGCAAAATGTGTACACCAGGAGGTTAAAGGTGCTGTCTCTACAATTTGGGAGATTGATAGTAAAGCAGTTGGAAAGTCAAACTGGAGCACAAGGAGAGGGATTATTCCTTGAGTTTTAGAGACCTTTCATATTCACAATGTGTCCATTCTCTAGGTTTCCTGTACATGTTATAGCTGTAGTAATATTCCCTTCAACCTGGAGATTTGTGACCAATGGAATGGCTGCCATGCATTATTGCATTAAAGGGTCTGCATTTGCTCACCCAAACTCACAAATCCTCTCAGTCCCATGTGTTCAGCCTTATGCCACATCCAGCTGTCATTATAGATAGGGTCATTCCAGGTTTCATCAGAGACCCTGAAGGAATTGTATAGAATTTCCCTGGTTTTTGTTTTGTTTGTGAAATTCATTTTTATAGTGGGTTTGAGCTGATTCTCACTGCCATGTTTTTGCCAGTCTAGAAACACTTGATTCCCTTACAGAGACATATCAATACATAGGTTTTAAGATTATTACTAGTCAGATATATTCCTCTGCGGGAAATATGAGGTTTTGAGTCCCTTTCACTGAGGAAGGTGTAAGTCTTCTCTATTCCATAGTTGGTTTTTGGAACGGTACCTGTGCTTATATCAAACTCTGGTTTTATGCATCACCTCACCTCTCCTTCCCCCTTAAGCAGGCATAAGTGTTTTTTCTAAATGTGAGACTGTGTTCTCTTTCCTAACTCAGTTCATGTGTAGCCATGTTTACAGGATCTTCATAAGTGATATCTTATGATACGTTTCTTTTTCTGTGTGACTTATTTCACTTAGAATCATCGTACCTGAATCCACTCATTTTGCTGCTACTGGTCTTATGACATTGATTTCGTGGCTGAGGGATGTTCTATCATACGTAAGTACCACAATTTTTTGAACCATTTTTATATTTCCTGAGATATTTACGGTGTACCCAAGTTGAGGTTCTTGTAAACAGTGCAGCCTTAAATTTTGGGGAGGCTCTGTCTTATTGATTTTCAGTTTTCCCAAGCTATATTCCCCAGACTGGAAGTGTCCTTGCCTCTGTAGCTCTGTTGTTTACTTGTTTTAGGGAACACATTTCCCTCCTCCAGAGAGGCAGTTGGCAATTTACTTCCCGCCCAACAGCATAACAAGGCTCCCTGTTCTCCAGGTCCTGTCTTGAATTTCTGTTTTTTACCCTTTTTGTGGATGTACCTTTGGACTGGTGGGAAGTGATACTTCTTTGTAGTGCAGACTTACATTTTCCGCTTGCTTGCTTGGCCAAAAAGGGCATATGCGTTTTCTCTTGAATATACTCAGGAGAAAACGCATACGCCCTTTTTGGCCAAGTGCATCATTGTCGAAGTTGTGCCCCTCTTCCTGTGCTTTAAAGGTGATTCCAACGTACCTCTTGAAATCTGTTTCCTGCTATTTTGCCTCACTTTCAAGTCCGCTTCGTTGCCTTCCCTCAACAGATTTTTGGATGATAGTTGTCCTTTATTACTTTGACAGTTTGTGAATTGCTCTGCCCTATAGCTCCATATTTAACTAGTTTTTTGTGAGCTGAACGCCAGTCCCATATTTTGGTTCAGGATCTATACTGGTTCTGGTGGGTGGCTGAGACTTTGGTTAATTCTTCTTCCTCCCGGGTAATAAGAGTGACATGTGCCCGTCCAAATGCCTAACAGCTACTTTCTCTTTGGTTCTCCCTCTTCCCTTTCATCCTTTGCCAAATTGGCAACATGTGCGAACCAGGAGGTTAAAGGTGCTGTCTCTCCAGGTTGGGAGATTGATAGTAAAGCCGTTAGAATGTCAAACTGGAACACAAGGAGAGGGACTATTCGTTGAGTTTTAGAAACTTTTCATATTCACAGTGTGTCCATTCTCTTGGTTTACCATACAGGTTATAGCTGTAGTACTATTCCCTACAACCTGGAGAGTTGGGACCCATGGAATTGATGCCATGCATTATTCCTTTAAAGGGTCTGCATTTGCTCACGAATCTCAGCAATCCTCTCAATACCATGTATCCAGCCTTATGCCACCTCCAGCTGTCGTTGTAGATAGGGTCATTCCAAGTTTCATCAGAGATCCTGAAGGAATTATAAAGAATTTCGCTGTTTTTTTGTTTTGTTTTTGAAATTCCTTTTTATAGTGGGTTTGAGCTGATTCTCGTGGCCATCTTTATGCCAGTCTAGACACACTTGATTCCCTTACAGAGACATATCAATACATAGGTTTTTAGATTCTTACTAGTCAGATATATTCCTCTGCGGGAAATATGGGGTTTTGAGTCCCTTTCCCTGAGGAAGCTGTAGGTCTTGTCTATTCCATAGTTGGTTTTTGGAACGATACCTGTGCTTATATCAAACTCTGGTTTTATGCATCACCCCACCTCTCCTTCCCCCTTAAGAAGGCATAAGAGTGTTTTCTAAATGTGAGACACTGTTCTCTTTCCTAACTCAGTTCATATGTAGCCATGTTTACAGTATCTTCATAAGTGATATCTTATGATAAGTTTCTTTTTCTGTGTGACTTATTTCACTTGGAATCATCGTACCTGAATCCACTCATTTTGCTGCTACTGGTCTTATGACATTGATTTCATGGCTGAGGGATATTCCATCATACGTAAGTACCACAATTTTTTGAACAAATTTTATCTTTCCTGGGATACTTAAGGTGTACCCAATTTGAGGTTCTTGTAAGCAGTGCAGCCCTAAATTTTGGGGTGGCTCTGTCTTATTGATTTTCTGTTTTCCCAAGGTATATTCCCTAGACTGGAAGTGCCCTTGGCTCTGTAGCTCTGTTGTTTACTTGTTTTAGGGAACACAATGCACTCTTCCAGAGAGGCAGTTGGCAATTTACATGACGCCCATCAGCATAACAAGGCTCCCTGTTCTTCAGGGCCTGTCTTGCCTTTCTGGTTTTTACCCATTTTGTGGATGTCCCTTTTGACCAGTGGGAAGTGATAGTTCTTTGTAGTGCAGATTTGCATTGCCCACTTTCTTGCTTTTCCAGAAAGGTCATATGCGTTTTCTCCTGAATATATTCAGGAGAAAATGCATAAGCCCTTTGTGGCCAAGTGCATCATTGTCGAAGTTGTGCCCCTCTTCCTGTGTTTTAAACGCGATTCCAACGTTCCTCTTGAAATCTGTTTCCTGCTTTTCTGCCTCCCTTTCAGGTTCGCCTCGTTGCATTCCCTCAACAGATTTTTGGACGATAGTTGCCCTTTATTACTCTGCCAGTTTGTGAATTGCTGTGCCCCTGAGCTCCATTTTTAACTCGTTTCTTCTGAGTTGAACGCAAGTCCAATATTTTGGTTCAGAACCTATACTGGTTCACAGTGGGTGGCTGAGACTTTGGTCAATTCTTCTTCCTCGCGGGAAATAACAGTGACATATTCCCGTCCAAATGCCTATCAGCTACTCTCTCATTGGTTATCCCTTTTCCCTTTCATCTTCTGCGAAATTGGCAACGTGTGCGAAACAGGAGGTTAAAGGTGCTGTCTCTCCAAGTTGGGAGATTGATAGTAAAGCAGTTGGAAAGTCAAACCGGAGCACCAGGAGAGGGACAATTAGTTGAGTTTTAGAGACCTTTCGTATTCACAGTGTGTCCATTCTCTAGGTTTCCCGTACATGTTATAGCTGTAGTAATATTCCCTTCAACCTGGAGAGTTGGGCCCCATGGAATGGGTGCCATGCATTATTGCTTTAAAGGGTGTGCATTTGCTCACCAAATCTCACCAATCCTCTCAGTCCCATGTGTCCAGCCTTATGCCACATCCAGCTGTCGTTGTAGATAGGGTCATTCCAGGTTTCATCAGAGACCCTGAAGGAATTGTAAAGAATTTCCCTGTTTTTTTGTTTTCTTTTTGAAATTCCTTTTTATAGTGGGTTGGAGCTGATTCTCGCTGTCATGTTTATGCCAGTCTAGACACACTTGATTCCCTTATGGAGACATATCAATACATAGGTTTTAAGATTCTTACTTGTCAGATATATTCCTCTGCGGGAAATAAGGGGTTTTGAGTCCCTTTCACTGAGGAAGGTGTAGGTCTTGTCTATTCCATAGTTGGTTTTTTGAACGGTACCTGTGCTTACATCAAACTCTTGTTTTATGCATCACCCCACCTCTCCTTCCCCCTTAAGCACACATAAGAGTGTTTTCTAAATGTGAGACTCTGTTCTCTTTCCTAACTCAGTTCATGTGTAGCCATGTTTACAGGATTTTCATAAGTGATATCTTATGATAAGCTTCTTTGTCTGTGTGACTTATTTCACTTAGAATCATCGTACCTGAATCCACCCATTTTGCTGCTACTGGCCTTATGACATTGATTACATGGCTGAGGGATATTTCTTGTACATAAGTAGCACAATTTCGTGAACCATTTTTGTCTTTCCTGGGAAATTTAAGGTGTAACCAAGTTGAGGTTCTTTAAAGAAGTGCAGCCCTAAATTTGGGGGTGGCTCTGTCTTATTGATTTCCAGTTTTCCGATGGTTTATTCCCTAGACTGGAAGTGCCCTTGGCTCTGTAGCTCTGTTGTTTATTTGTTTTATGGAACACAATGCACTCCTCCAGAGAGGCAGTTGGCAACTTAATCCCGCCAATCAGCATAACAAGGCTCCATGTTCTCCAGTGCCTGTCTTGCCTTTCTGGTTTATACAGATATTGCAGATGCCCCTTTTGACCCGTGAGACGTGATACTTCTTTGTAGTGCAGATTTGCATTGCCCGCTTGCTTGCTTGGCCAAAATATGTGTATGCGTTTTCTCCTGTATATATTCAGGAGAAAACTCATAAGCCCTATTTGGCCAAGTGCATCATTGTCGAAGTTGTGCCCCTCTTCCTGTCCTTTAAAGGCACTTCCAATGTACCTCTTGAAATCTCTTTCCGGCTATTCTGCCTCGCTTTCAAGTCTGCCTCGTTGCCTTCCCTCAACAGATTTTTGCACGATAGTCGTCCTTTACTACTCTGCCAGTTTGTGAATTGCTGCGCCCCTGAGCTCCATTTTTCAACTCGTCTTTTGTGAGCTGAATGCAAGTCCAAAATTTTGGTTCAGGACCTATACTGGTTCTTGGCTTGTGGCTGAGACTTTGGTTAATTCTCCTTCCTGCCGGGAAATTAGTGTGATATGTGCCCCTCCAAATGCCTAAGAGCTACTCTCCCATTGGTTCTTCCTCTTCCCTTTCATCCTCTGCCAAATTGGCAACCTGTGCAAACCAGGAGGTTAAAGGGCCTGTCTCTCAAATTTGGGAGATTGATAGTAAAGCCATTGGAATGTCAAACCGGAGCAACAGGAGAGGGACTATTGGTTGAGTTTTAGAGACATTTCGTGTTCACAGTCGGTCCATTCTCTTGGTTTCCCATACATGTTATAGCTGTAGTAATAATTCCTTCAACCTGGAGAGTTGGGACCCATGGAATGGGTGCAACACATTATTGCTTTAAAGGTTCTGCATTTGCTCACCCAATCTCACCAATCCTCTGATTCCCAAGTGTCCAGCCATATGCCACATCCTGCTGTCATTGTAGATAGAGTCATACCAGGTTTCATCAGAGACCCTGAAGGAATTGTAAAGAATTTCCCTGTTTTTTTGGTTTGATTTTGAAATTCCTTTTTATAGTGGGTTTAAGCTGATTATCACTGCCATGTTTATGCCAGTCTAGACATCCATGATGCCCTTACGGGGATATATCAATACATAGGTTTTAAGATTCTTATTAGTTAGATATATTACTCTGAGGGGAATATGGTTTGTTGAGTCCCTTTCCCTGAGGAAGATGTAGGTCTTGTCTATTCCATATTAGGTTTTTGGAAAGGTACCTGTACTAATTCAAACTCTGGTTTTATGCATCACCCCACCTCTCAATCCCTCTTAAGTAGGCATAAGAATGTTTTCTAAATGTGAGTCTCTCTTCTCTTTCCTAACACAGTTCATGTGTAGCCATGTTTACAGGATCTTCATAAGTGATATCTTATGATTATTTTCTTTTTCTGTGTGACTTATTTCACTTAGAATCATCGTACCTGTATCCACTCATTTTGCTGCTAATGGCCTTATGACATTGATTACATGGTGGAGGGATATTTCTTGTATATAAGTACCACAATTTCTTGAACCATTTTTGTCTTTCCTGGGATATTTAAGGTGTCCCCAAGTTGATGTTCTTGAAAGAAGTGCAACCCTAAATTTAGGGGTGACTCTGTCTTACTGATTTCCAGTTTTCTAAAGGTATATTCCCTAGACTGGAAGTGCCCTTGGCTCTGTAGCTCTGTTGTTTACTTGTTTTAGGGAACACAATGCACTCCTCCAGAGAGGCAGTTGGCAACTATTCCCGCCAATCAGCATAACAAGGCACCCTGCTCTCCAGGGCCTGTCTTGCCTTTCTGGTTTTTACATATTTTGCGGATGCCCCTTTTGACTGGTGGGAAGTGATACTTCTTTGTAGTGCAGATTTGCATTGCCCGCTTGCTTGCATGGCCAAAAAGGGCGTATGTGTTTTCGCCTGAATATATGCAGGAGAAAACTTATACGCCCTTTTTGGCCAAGTGCATCATTGTCGAAGTTGTGCCCCTCTTCCTGTTCTTTAAAGGCACTTCGTACGTACCTCTTGAAATCTGTTTCTGGCTATTCTGCCTCGCTTTGAATTCCGCCTCGGTGCCTTTCCTCAACAGATTTTTGCACGATAGTGGTCTTTTAATCCTTTGCCAGTTTGAGAATTGCTATGTCCCTGAGCTCCATTTTTCAACTCGTCATTTGGGAGCTGACAGCAAGTCCAAAATTTTGGTTCAAGACCTATACTTGTTCCAAGTGGGTGGCTGAGACTTTGGTTAATTCTTCTTCCACTCAGGAAATTAGAGTGACATGTACCTGTCCAAATGCCTAACAGCTACTCTCTCATTGGTTCTTCCTCTTCCCTTTCATACTCTGCCAAATTGGCAACCTGTGTGAACCAGGAGGATAAAGGGGCTGTCTGTCCAAGTTGGGAGATTGATAGTAAAGCAGTTGGAAAATCAAAACAGAGCACCAGGAGAGGGACTATTAGTTGACTTATAGAAACCTTTCATATTCACAGTGTGTCCATTCTCTAAGTTTCCCGTACATGTTATAGCTGTAGTAATACTCCCTTCAACATGGAGAGTTGAACCCATGGAATGGGTGCTACAAATTATTGCTTTAAAGGGTCTGCATTTGCTCATCCAGTGTCACCAATCCTCTCAGTCCCAACTGTCCAGCCTTATGCCACATCCAGCTGTCGTTGTAGATACGGTCATTCCAGATTTCATCAGAGACCCTGAAGGAATTGTAAAGAATTTCCCTGCATTTTTGTTTTGTTTTTGAAATTCCATTTTATAGTGGGTTTGAGCTGATTCTCACTGCTATGTTTATACCAGTCTAGACACACTTGATTCCCTTATGGGGACATATCAATACATAGATTTTAATATTCTTACTAGTCAGATATATTCCTCTGTGGGAAATATGGGGTTTTGGGTCCCTTTCACTGAGGAAGGTGTAGGCCTTGTCTATTCCATCGTTGGTTTTTGGAACGGTACCTGTGCTTATATCAAACTATGGTTTTATGCGTCACCCCACCTCTCCTTCCCACTTAATCAGGCATAAGAGTGTTTTCTAAATATGAGACTCTGTTCTCTTTCCTAACTCAGTTCATGTGTAGCCATGTTTAAGGATCTTCATAAGTGATATCTTATGATAAGTTTCTTTTTCTGTGTGACTTATTTCACTTAGAATCATCGTACCTGAATCCACTCATTTGGCTGCTACTGGCCTTAAGACATTGATTTCATGGCTGAGGGATATTCCATCGTACGTAAGTTCCACAATTTCTGAAACCCTTTTTGTATTTCCTGGGATATTTTTTTTTTTTTTTTTTTGCGGTACGCGGGCCTCTCACTGTTGTGGCCTCTCCCGTTGCGGAGCACAGGCTCCGGACTTGCAGGCTCAGCGGCCATGGCTCACGGGCCCAGCCGCTCCGCGGCACGTGGGTCTTCCCGAACCGGAGCACGAACCAGTGTCCTCCTGAATCAGCAGGCGGACGCTCAACCACTGCGCCACCAGGGAAGCCCCTATTTCCTGGGATATTTAAGGTGGTCCCAAGTTGATGATCATTTAAGCAGTGCAAACCTAAATTTTGGGGTGTCTCTGGCTTATTGATTTTCAATTTTCCCAAGGTATATTCCTTAGCCTGGAAGTGCCCTTGGCTCTGTAGCTCTGTTGTTTAATTTTTCAGGGAACACAATGCACTCCTCCAGAGAGGCAGTTGGCAACTTACGTCCCCACCATCATCATAACAAGGCTCCCTGTTTTCCAGGGCCTGTCTTGCGTTTCTGGTTTTTACACATTTTGTGGATGTCCCTTTTGACCGGTGGGAAGTGATACTTCTTTGTAGTGTAGATTCGCATTGCCCGTTTGCTTGCCTGGCCAAAAAGGTTCTATGTGTTTTCTCCTGAATATATTCAGGAGAAAACTCATACGCCCTTTTTGGCCAAGTGCATCATTGTCAAAGTTTTGCCCCTCTTCCTGTGCTTTAACGGCACTTCCAACGTACCTCTTGAAATCTGTTTCCGCCTATTCTGCTTCGATTTCATGTCCGCCTCGTTGCATTCCCTCAACAGATTTTTGCACGATAGCGGTCCATTACTCCTCTGCCAGTTTGTGAATTAGTCTGCCCCTGAGCTCCATTTATCAACTCGTTTTTTGTGTGCTGAATGCAAGTCCAAAATTTTGGTTCAGGACCTATACTGGTTCCCGGCGGGTGGCTGAGACGTTGGTTAATTCTTTTTCCTCCCAGGAAATAAGAGTGTCATGTGCCCGTCCAAATGCCTAACAGCTACTCTCTCATTGGCTCACCCTCTTCCCTTTCATGCTCTGCCATATTGGAAACCTGTGCGAACCAGGAGGTTAAAGAGGCTGTCTCTGCAAGTTGGGTGATTGATAGTAAAGCAGTTGGAAGTCAAACCGGAGCACCAGGAGAGGGACTATTCGTTGAGTTTTAGAGACCTTTCCTATTCACAGTGTGTCCATTCTCTAGGTTTCCCGTACATGTTATAGCTGTAGTAATAGTCCCTTCAACCTGCAGAGTTGGGACAAATGGAATGGGTGCCATGCATTATTGCTTTAAAGGGTCTGCAATTGCTCACACAATCTCACCAATCCTCTCAGTCCCAAGTGTCCAGCATTATGCCACATCCTGCTGTCATTGTAGGTAGAGTCATACCAGGTTTCATCAGAGACCCTGAAGGACTTGTAAAGAATTTCCCAGTGTTTTTGGTTTGATTTTGAAATTCCTTTTTATATTGGGTTTGAGCTGACTCTCACTGCCATGTTTATGCCAGTTTAGATATACGTGATTCCCTTATGGAGATATATCAATACATAGGTTTTAAGATTCTTAATAGTATGATAAAATCCTCTGCGGGGAATATGGGTTGTTGAGTCCCTTTCCCTGAGGAAGGTGTAGGTCTTGTCTATTCCGTATTAGTTTTTTGAAAATGTACATTCTCTTGGTTTCCGGTACATATTATAGCTGTTTCAATATTCCCTTCAACCTGGAGAGTTGGGACCCATGGAATGGGTGCCACGTATTATTGCATTAAAGGGTGTGCATTTGCTCACCCAGTCTCACCCATCCTCTCAGTCCCAGGTGTCCAGCCTTATGCCACTTCCAGCTGTTGCTGTAGATAGGGTCAATCCAGGTTTCATCATAGACCCTGAAGGAATTGTAAAGAATTTCCCTGTTTTTTTTTTTGAAAGTCCAGTTTATAGTGGGTTTGAGCTGATTCTCACTGCCATGTTTATGCCAGTCTAGACACACTTGATTCCCTTACGGAGACATATCAATACATAGGTTTTAAAATTCTAACTAGTAAGATATATTCCTCTGCGGGGAATATGGGCTTTTGAGTCCCTTTCACTGAGGAAGTTGTAGGTCTTGTCTATTCCATATTTGATATTTGGAATGGTACCTGTACTAATATCAAACTCTGGTTTTGTGCATCACCCCACCTCTCCTTCCCCCTTAAACAGGCATAAGCGTGTTTTCTAAATGTGAGACTCTGTTCTCTTTTTTAACTCAGTTGATGTGTAGCCATATTTACAGGATCTTCATAAGTGATATCTTATGATAAGTTTCTTTTTCTGTGTGACTTATTTCACTTAGAATCATCATACCTGAATCCACTCATTTTGCTGCTACTTGTCTTATGACATTGATTTCATGGCTGAGGGACATTCCATCTTACGTAAGTACCACAATTTCTTGAACCATTTTTGTCTTTCCTGGTTTATTTAAGGTGTACCAAAGTTGAGGTTTTTGTAAGCAGTGCAGCCCTAAATTTTGGGGTGGCTCTGTCTTATTGATTTTCAGTTTTCCCAAGGTATATTCCCTAGACTGGAAGTGCCCTTGGCTCTGTAGCTCTGTTGTTTACTTGTTTTAGGGAACACGATGCACTCCTTCAGTGAGGCAGTTGGCAATTTACATCCCGCCCATCAGCATAACAGGGCTCCCTGTTCTCCAGGGCCTGTCTTGCCTGTCTGGTTTTTACCCATTTTTTGGATGTCCCTTTTGACCGGTGGGAAGAGATACTTCTTTGTAGTGCCGATTTGCATTGCCCGTTTGCTTGCTTGTCCAAAAAGGGCATATGCGTTTTATCCTGAATATATTCACGTGAAAACCCATATGCCCTTTATGGCCATTTCCATAATTTTCTAAGTTGTAATGCTTTTCCTGAGTTTAAAGGCGATTCCAATGTACCTCTTGAAATCTGTTTCATGCCATTCTGCCTCATTTTCCCTTCCGCCTCGTGGCTTTCCCTCAACAGATTTTTCGAAGAGAGTAGTCCTTTATAACTCTGCAGGTTAGTGAATTGCTGTGGCCCTGAGCTCCATTTTTCAACTCGCGTTTTTGTGAGATGACTGCAAATCAACCCTTTTGCTTCTGGACTTATACTGGTTCTGGGGGGCAGGCTGAGACTTTGGTTAATTCCTCTTTGTGACGGGAATTTAGAGAGACATGTGGCCGTCCAAATGCCTATAGCTACTCTCTCATTGGTTCTCTGTCTTCCCTTATATCCTCTGCATAATTTGCCAACTGTGCGAACAAGGAGGTTATAGGGGCTGACTTTCCAAGTTGGGTGATTGATAGTAAAGCAGTTGGAATGTCAAATTGGATCACAAGGAGAGAAAAAAGTAGTAGAGTTTTAGAAACCTTTCACCATCAGCTGGTTTCCATTCTCTATGTTCCCATACAAGTTATAACTGTAGTGATATTCCCATCTACCTGGAGAGTTGGGAACCATGGAATGGGTGGCAGGCATTATTGCTTTAAAGGGTCTGCATTTTTTCACCCAATCTCACCAATCCTCTCAGTCCCAAGTGACCAGCCTTACGCCACATCCAGCTGTCATTGTAGATAGGGTCATTCCAGGTTTCATCAGAACCCCTGAAGGTATTGTGTAAGAATTTTACTGTTTTTATCTTTTGCTTTGAAATTCATTTTTATAGTGGGTTTGAGCTGATTCTCACTGCCATGTTTATATCGTTCTAGACACACTTGGTTCCCTTACAGAGACATATCAATACATAGGTTTTAAAATTCTTACTAGTCAGATATATTTCTCTGCGGGGAATAGGGATGTTGAGTTCCGTTCACTGAGGAAGGAGTAGGGCTTGTTTCTTCTGTTTTTGGATTATGGAACGGTACCTGTGCTAATATCAATCTTATGTTTTGTGCATCTCCCGACCTCTATTTCCCCTTAAGCAAGCGTTAGATTGTTTTCTAAATCTGAGACTGTTCTCTTCCCTAAATCAGTTCATATGTAGCCATGTTTACATTCCCTTCATAAGTGATATCTTATGTCAGAATGCACCATGGCCGTTCTCATAATAATGCTCCATGACCCATGTCATCACAATGCACCATGCCCTGGTTATCACAATGCTCCATGTCCCTTGTCATCACAATTCTCCACGTCCTTGTAATCACAAGGCTACATGACATTTCTCATCAAAATATTACATGCTCTTGTCATCACAATTCTCCATCCACTTGACATTGCAATGCTCCATGCACTAGTCATCACAATGCTCCATGCACATGTCATCACAAAGCTCCATGCCCTTGTCATCACAATGCTCCATGACCCCTGTCATCACAATACTCCGTGACACCTGTCATCACAATCCTTCATGCCCCTTGTCATTTCAGTGCTCCATGATGGTCGACATCACAATTACGCAAGGTCTTCTCATCACAATGCTCATTGGCCAATATCATCACAATAATCCATGACCACTGTCATCACAACACTCCATGACACCTGACAACACAATGATTCGGGACTCTTGTCATCACAATGTTCCATTCCCTAGTCATCACAATGCTCCATGACACCTGTCATCACAATACTCCATGAACATTTTCAGCCCAATGTTCCATGACACTTGTCATCACAATGATCCATGTCCTTGTCATCCCTATGCTCCATGACCACTGTTTTCACAATGCTCCGTGACGCTTGTCATCACAGTGCTCCATGACACCTGTCATCAAAATGCTCCATGCCTTTATCAGCAAAAAGCTACATGGCCTTGTCATTACAATGCTCTATGCTCTTGTCATCAAAATACTCCATTACCATTGTCATCACAATCCTCCATGAATATAGGGATCACATTACTTCATGCCCTTGTCATCACAATGCTCCATGCTCCTTCAAAGCAAAATGATCCATGACCTCTGTCATCACAATGCTCCAATCCCTTGTGATCACAATGTTCCATAACACTTGTCATCAAAATGCTCCATGACACCTGACATCACAATGTTCCATAAACCCTGTCATCAAAATGCTCCATGACCTTTTTCGTCCCAAAGCTCCAAGACCCCTGACATCACAATGTTCTATAACCCCTGCCATCAAAATATTCCATTACACTTTTCATCAAATTGCTGCATGACCCGGTCATCAAAATGCTCCCTGCACTTCTCATCACAGTGCATCATGCCCTTGTCATCAAAATGCTCCATGACTTGTCATCACAAAGCTCCATGACCCTTGGCATCACAGTGCTCCATGTCATTGTCATCACAATGCTCCATGAAAACTCTCATCACATTACTCAATGCCCTTGTCATCAGAAGGCTCCATGACACTTGTCATCATAATGCTCGATGCCGTTCTCATCACAATGCTCCATGCACTTGTCATTACAATCCTGCATGACCCATGTATCATAGTGTTCTGTGCCCTTATCCTCACAAAGCTTCATGCCCACTCTCATCACAATAATCCATGAAACATTTCAGACCAATGTTCCATGCCCTTCTCATCAAAATGCTCCATTACACCTGTCATAACAATGCACCATGACCCCTGCCATCACAATGTTCCACGGCCTAGTCATCACAAGGTTCCATGACACTTGTCATCACAAAGCTCAATACCACTGAAATCACAATGCTCCATGCCCTTGTCATCACAATGTACCATGACGCATGTCATCGGAATGTTCCATCGCCTTCTCACCACCATGCTCCATGCCCTTGTCATCACAATGCACCAAGACCCTTGTAATCACAATGTTCCATGCCCCTTTTCATCTCAATGCTCCATGAACCCTGTCATCACAGTGCACCATGCCCATCATCATAATGCTTCAGGCTACTGTCATCACAATGAAATCAATATTCTCCATGACCTCAGTCATCAAAATGCTCCAAACCCTTGTGATCACAATGTTCCATAACACTTATCACAACACCCCATGACGCTCATCATCACAATTATCCATGGTCTCCTGATCACAATACTCCATGATCTTTGTAATCACAATGCTCAAAACACTTGTCATCACAATGCTCACAGACACTTGTCCTCAGTATGCTCCTTGAACCCGGTTATGACAAGGCTCCATGCTTTTTTCATCACAATGATCCTTGCCCTTTTCATCACAGTGCTCCAAGATCCCTGTTATAACAATGCTCCATGCTCTTGTCATCACAAAACTCCATGATGCATGTCATCAGAATGCTCCATGGCCTTCTCATCACAATGCTCCATGCCCTAGTCATCACAGTGCTAAAAGACCCCTGTAATCACAATGCTCCATGCCCCTTTTCATCAGAATGCTCCATAACACTTGTCATCACAAGTCTCCATGTTCTTCTCATCACAATGCTCCAGGACCTTGTCATCACCATGCTCCATTCCCTTGTCATCACAATGTTCCATGACCGCAGTCATCACAATAATCCATGAACATTTTCAGCCCAGTGATCCACGACCTACTCATCACAATGCTCCATGGCCAATATCATCACAGTTCTCCTTGACCACTGTCATCAAAACACTCCATGGCAACTGACAACACAATGATCCGGGACTCTTGTCATCACATTGCTCCATTCCCTAGTCATCACAATGCTCCATGACCCATGTCATCACAACACTCCATGAACATTGTCAGCCCAGTGCTCCATGACACTTGTCATCACAATGATCCATGCCCTTGTCATCCCAATGCTCCATGACCCCTGTATTCACAATGCTCCGTGACGCTTGTCATCACAGTGCTGCATGACACCTGTCATCACAATGCTCCATGCCTTTGTCAGAAAAATGCTACATGACCTAGTCATTACAATGCTCTATGCCTTGTCATCACAATACTCCATTTCCATTGTCAACACAATCCTCCATGAACCTTGGGATCACATTGCTTCATGCCCTTTTCATCACAATGCTCCATGCTCCTAGAAATCAAAATGATCCATGACCTCTGTCATCACAATGCTCCAAACACTTGTGATCACAGTGTTCCATAACACTTGTCATCACAACGCTCCATGATGCCTGTCATCACAATACTCCGTTCACTTTTCATCACAATGCTCCATGACCTTTCTCATCACAATACTCAATACACTTGTCATCACAATGCTCCCTGACCCTTGTCATCAGAATGCTCCTTGAAACCTGTCAAGAAAAGGCTCCAAGCTTTTTTCATCACAATGCCCCATGCCGTTTTCATTACAAAGCTCCATGCCATTGTCATCAAAATACTCCACAAGCTTGTCCTCAGAATGCTCCATGACCCTTGTCATCACAATTCTCCATGCACTTGTCAGCACAATGCACAACACCCTTGCCTTCAAAATGCTCCATGACATTTGTCATCACAAAGATCCATGACATTTGGCATCACAATGCTCCATGTCATTGTCATCACAATGCTCCATGAACGCTCTCATCACATTGCTCCATGCCCTTGTCTTCACAAAGCTCCATGACACATGTCTTCAGAATGCTCCATGGCCTTCTCATCACAATGCTCCATGCCGTTGCCATCACAATGCTCCATTTCCCCTGTGTGAACAATGCTCCATGACCCCTGCCATAACAGTGTTCCATGGCCTTTTCATCAAAAATCTCCATGACCCTTCTCATCACAATGCTCCAAGAACCCTGTAATCACAATGCTCTATGCCCCTTTTGATCTCAATGATCCATGAACCCTGTCATCTCAATGCACCATGCCCATCATTATAATGCTTCATGCTATTGTCATCACAATGAAATCAAAATGCTCCATGACCTCCATCATAACAATGCTCCAAACCCTTGTGATCACAATATTCCATAACACTTGTCATCACAATGCCCCATGACGCTCGTCATCACAATTATCCATGGACTTCTCATCACAATGCTCCATGACCTTTGTCATCACAATGATCATTACACTTGTCATCAAAATGCTCCCTTACACTTGTTGTCTGTATGCTCCTTGAATCCTGTCATGACAAGGCTCCATGCATTTTTCATCACAATGATCCATGCCCTTTTTATCACAATGATCCAAGACCCTTGTAATCACAATGCTCCATGCCCTTGTCATCACAAAGCTCAATGACGCATGCCATCAGAATGCTCCTTGGGCTTCTCCACACAATGCTCCATGCCCTTGTCATCACAATGTTCCAAGAACCCTGTAATCACAATGGTCCATGCCCCTTTTCATCAGTATGCTCCATGAGAATTGTCATCACAAGGCTCCATGGTTTTGTTATCACAGTGCTCCAGGATCTTGTAATCACAATGCTTCTCGACCTTGTCATGAAAATTTTCAATGGCCCTTGTCAACATAATGCTCGAAGCCCTAATCATCACAATGCTCCTTTATATTTGTCATCACAATTCTCCATTACATTTGGCATCACAGTGCTCCATGCCATTGTCATCGCAATGGACCATGACATATGTCATCACAATGCTCCCTGACACCTGTCTTCACAATACTCCCTGACCTCCTCATCACAAATCTCCATGCCCTTTTCATCACAATGCACCATGCCCACTGTCCTCACAATAATCTATGAGACTTCTCAGACCAATGCTCCATGCCCCTGTCATCGCAATGCTCCATGCCCTTGTCATCAGAATGCTCCATGAACCCTGTCATCACAATGCTCCGTGACTCAAGTCGTCTCAATGATTTATAATGTTTGTCATCATAATAGTCCATGCCCGCGTCATCCCAAGGCTCTCTGACCTTTGTAACGAAAACACTCAATGAACATTTCATCACAATTCTCTGTGACCCTTGTCATCACAATGCTCCATGTCTTTGTCAGAACAATGCTCCATGACCATTGTCTTCACAATGTGCCACACGCATTTCATCACAACGGTCCACAATATTGGTATTGGAATGCTCCATAAGCCTTGTAATCACAATGCTCCATGCACTTCTCATCAAAATGCTCTCTCACCAGAGATATCACAGTGTTCCATTACTAGTCATCACAATACTCCCTCACCCTTGTAATCACAATGTTCCATGACCCTGTCATCACACTGCTACATCCCTTTATCTTCACAATGTTCCATGACCCCTGTCATCAAAATGCTCCATGACCCTTTTCATCCTAAAGATCCAAGCCCCCTGACATCAAAATGTTCTATAACACCTGCCATCAAAGTGTTCCATTACACTTTTCATCAAATTACTGCATGACCGGGTCATCAAAATGCTCCCTGCCCTTCTCATCACAATGCATCAAGCCCTTGTCATCAAAATGATCCATGACTTGTCGTCACAAAGCTCCATGACCCTTCGAATCACAATGCTCCATGTCATTGTCATCACAATGCTCCATGAACCCGCTCATAATATTGCTCAATGCCCTTGTCATCACAAAGCTCAATGACACTTGTCATCACAATGCTCGATGCCCTTCTCATCACAATGCTCCATGCCCTTGTCATTACAATCCTGCATGACCCATGTATCATAGTGTTCTGTACCCTTGTCATCACAATATTCCATGCCCACTCTCATCACAATAATCCATGAAACATTTCAGACCAAAGTTCCATGCCCATCTCATCACAATGCTCCATTATCTCTGTCATAACAATGCACCATGACCCCTGCCATCACAATGTTCCACGGCCTAGTCATCTCAAGGTTCCATCACACTTGTCATCACAATGCTGAAGACCACTGTAATCCCAATGCTCCTTGCACTTGTTATCATTAAGCTCCATGACGCATGTCATCAGAAAATTCCATGGCCTTCTCATCACCATGCTCCATGCCCTTGTCATCACAATGCTCCAAGACCCCTGTAAACACAATGCTCCATGCCCCTTTTCCTCTCAATGCTCCATGAACCCTGTCATCACAATGCACTATGCCCATCATCATAATGCTTCAGGCTATTGTCATCACAATGAAATCAATATTTTCCATGACCTCTGTCATCATAATGCTCCAAACCCTTGTGAACACAATGTTCCAAAACACTTATCATCACAACACCCATGACGCTCATCATCACAATTATCCATGGTCTTCTCATCACAATGCTCCATGATCTTTGTCATCACAGTGCTCAAAACACTTGTCATCACAATGCTCCCTGACACTTGTCGTCAGTATGCTCCTTGAACCCTGTCATGACAAGGCTCCATGCCTTTTTCATCACAATAATCTATGCCCTTTTCTTCACAATGTTCCAAGATCCCTGTAATCACAATGCTCCATGCCCTTGTAATAAAAAAGCTCCATGACGTATGTCATCAGAATGCTTCATGGCTTTCTCATCACAATGACCCATGCCTTTGTCATCACAATGCTCCTTGACCACGGTCATTACAATAATCCATGAATATTTTCAGCCCAATGCTCCACGACCTATTCATCACAATGCTCCATGGCCAATATCATCACAATTCTCCATGACAACTGTCAATACAACACTCCATGACACCTGTCAACACAATGATCCGGGACTCTTGTCATCACAATGCTCCATTCCCTAGTCATCACAATGCTCCATGACCCCTGTCATCACAATACTCCATGAACATATTCAGCCCAATGCTCCATGTACCTTGCCATCACAGTGATGCATGCCCTTGTCATCCCAATGCTCCATGACCCATGTATTCACAATGCTCCCTGACACTTTTCATCACAGTGCTCCATGATCCCTGTCATCACAATGCTCCATGCCTTTGTCAGCAAAATGCTACATGGCCTTGTCATTACAATGCTCTATGTGCTTGTCATCACAATACTCCATTACCATTGTCATCACAATCCTCCATGAACCTTGGGATCACATTGCTTCATGCCCTTGTCATCACAATGCTCCATGTTCCTTGAAATCAAAATGATCCATGACCTCTGTCATCAAAATGCTCAAATCCCTTGTGATCACAGTGTTCCATAACACTTGTCATGACAACGCTCCATGATGCCTGTCATCACAAAAATCCATGCCCTTTTCATCACAATGCTCCATGACCTTTGTCATCACAATTCTCAATACACTTGTCATCACAATGCTCCCTGACACTTGTCGTCAGAATGCTCCTTGAATGCTGTCACGAAAAGGCTCCATGCCTTTTTCATCACAATGCCCCATGCCGTTTTCATCACAATGCTCCATGCCATTGTCATCAAAATACTCCACAAGCTTGTCATCAGAATGTTCCTTGACCCTTGTCATCACAAATCTCCATGCACTTGTCAGAACAATGCTCCCTGATCCTTGTCATCACAATACTCCAAGCTATTGTCATCACAATGCTCAAGTATCATTGACAGCAGAATCCTACATGACAATTGGCATCACAATTCTCCATGCACTTGTCATCACAATGCCCCCTTCCAAATGTCATCACAATAATCCATGAAACTAAATAGACCACTGTTCCATCCACTTGTCCTCACAATGCTTCATGCCCTTGTTATCACAATTCTCCATGACCCCATTCATCACCATGCTCCGTGACTCCAGTCATCACAATGCTTCATGAACTTTGTCATCACAATTGTCCATGTCCTCGTCATCAACAGTCTCTGTGACCTTTTTAATCACAATGCTCCATGAAATTTTCATCACAATGCTCTTTGACCCTTGTCATCAAAATGCTCTATGCCTTTCTCAGCACAATGCTCCATGACACATGTCATCACAAGGCACCATTCACTTGTCATCAAAATGTTCCACAAATTTGTCATCACAATGCTCCATGCACTTCTCATCAAAATGCTCTCTCACCACTGATATCACAATGCTACATCACTATTTGTCACAATACTCCCTCACCACTGTCATCACAATGTTTCATGGCATCTGTCATCACAATGCTACATGCACTTATCATCACAATGTTCGATGACACCTGACATCAAAATGTTCCATAACACCTGTCATCAAACTGCTCCATGATCCTTTTCCTCAAAATGCTCCATGACCCCTGACATCACAATGTTCCATAACACCTGTCATCAAATTGTTCCATGACCGTGTTATCAAAATGCTCCCTGCCCTTCTCATCAAAATGCACCACACCCTTGTCATCAAAATGCTCCATGACTTGGCATCACAATGCTCCATGCCCTTGCCATCACAATGCTCCATTACCCCAGTCATAACAATGCTCCATGACCCCTGCTACCACGATGTTGCATGGCATTGTCATCACAAAGCTCCATTACCCTTCTCATCACAATGCTCCAAGAACCCTCTAATCACAATGCTCTATGCCCATTTTCATTTCAATGATCCATGAACCCTGTCATCACAATGCACCATGCCCATCATCATAATGATTCATGATATTGTCATCAAAAGGAAATCAAATGCTCCATGACCACTGTCATAACAATGCTCCATGACCCTTGCCATCACAATGTTCCACGGACTAGTCATCATAAGGTTCCATAACACTTTTCATCACAATGCTCCAGACACCTGAAATCACAATGCTCCATATCACTTGTCATCACAATGCTCCAGACCCCTGAAATCACAATGCCCCATGCACTTGTCATCACAAAGCCCCATGACGCATGTCATCAGAATGTTCCATGCCTTTTTCATCTCAATGCTCCATGAACCCTGTCATCACAATGCACCATGCCCATGATCATAATGCTTCAGGCTATTGTCATCACAATGAAATCAATATTCTCCATGACCTCTGTCATCATAATGCTCCAAACCCTTGTGATCACAATGTTCCATAACACTTATCATCACAACACCCCATGACGCTCATCATCACAATTATCCATGGTCTTCTCATCACAAAGCTCCATGATCTTGTCATCACAATGCTCAATACACTTGTCATCACAATGCTCCCTGACACTTGTCGTCAGTATGCTCCTTGAACCCTGTCAGG
Source organism: Mesoplodon mirus (assembly GCF_964341445.2). Classification (NCBI taxonomy): domain Eukaryota; kingdom Metazoa; phylum Chordata; class Mammalia; order Artiodactyla; family Ziphiidae; genus Mesoplodon; species Mesoplodon mirus. The sequence goes on from NW_028295253.1 coordinate 241,316, forward strand.
ACAAGGCTCCATGCCTTTTTCATAACAATGATCCATGCACTTTTCATCACAGTGTTCCAAGATCCCTGTAATCACAAATGCTCCATGCCCTTGTCATCACAAATCTCCATGACGCATGTGATCAGAACGCTCCATGGCCTCATCACAATGCTCCATGCACTAGTCATCCCAATGCTCCAAGGCCAATGTAATCACAATGCTCCATGCCCCTTTTCATCAGAATGCTCCATGAGACTTGTCATCACAAGTCTCCATGGTCTTCTCATCACAATGCTCCAGGACCTTTTCATCACCATGCTCCACTCCATTGTCATCACAATGCTCCATTACACATGTCATCACAATGCTCCATGCCTTTGTCAGCAAAATGCTACATGACCTTGTCATTACAATGCTCTATGCGCTTGTAATCACAATACTCCATTTCCATTGTCATCACAATCCTCCATGAACCTTGGGATCACATTGCTTCATGCCCTTGTCATCACAATGCTCCATGGTCCTTGAAATCAAAATGATCCATGACCTCTGTCATCACAATGCTCCAAAACCTTGTGATCACAGTGTTCCATAACACATGTCATCACAATGCTCCATGATGCCTGTCATCACAATACTCCATGCCCTTTTCATCACAATGCTCCATGACCTTTGTCATCACAATTCTCAATACACTTGTCATCACAATGCTCACTGACACTTGTCATCAGAATGCTCCTTAAACCCTGTAAAGAAAAGGCTCCATGCCTTTTCCATCACAATGCCCCAGGCCGTTTTCATCACAATGCTCCATGCCATTGTCATCAAAATACACCACAAGCTTGTCATCAGAATGCTCCATGATGCTTGTCATCACAATTCTCCATGCACTTGTCAGCACAATGCTCCCTGACCCTTGTCATCACAATGCTCCAAGCCATTGTCATCACAATGCTCCATTACCTTTGTCATCAGAATCCTCCATGACAGTTGGCAACACAATGCTCCATGCCATTGTCATTACAATGGGCCATTACATATGTCATCACAATCCTCCCTGACACCTGTCTTCACAATACTGCATGACCTGGTCATCACAATTCTCCATGCCCTTGTCATCACATTGTGCCATTCCAACTGTCATCGCAATAATCCATGAAACTTATTAGACCAATGTTCCATGCCCTTGTCATCACAATGCTCCATGCCGTTGTTATCACAATGCTCCATGACCGCTGTCATCACAGTGCTCCGTGACTCCAGTCATCACAATGCTTCATGACTTTGTCATCACAGTGGTCCATGCCCTCGTCATCAACAGTCTCTGTGACCTTTTTAACCACAATGCTCCATGAACTTTTCATCACAATGCTCTTTGACCCTTGTCAGCACAATGCTCCATGCGCTTGTCAGCACAATGCTCCATGACACATGTCATCACAATGCACCATGCACTTGTCATCACAGTGCTCCACAATCTTGTTATCACAATGCTCCATAAAATTTGTCATCACAGTGCTCCATGTACTTCTCATCAAAATGCTCTCTCACCACTGATATCACAATGCTACATCACTATTTGTCACAATACTCCCTCACCCCTGTCATCACAATGTTCCATGACTGCTGTCATCACAATGCTACATGCTCTTATCTTCACAATGTTCGATGACCCCTGACATCACAATATTCCAGAACACCTGTCATCAAAATGTTCCATGACACTTTTCATCAAATTGCTCCATGACCCTGTCATCAGAATGTTCCCTGCCCTTCTCATCACAATGCACAACACCCTTGCCATCAAAATGCTCCATGAATTTTGTCATCACAAAGATCCATGACCCTTGGCATCACAATGCTCCATGTGATTGTCATCACAGTGCTCCATGAACGCTCTCATCCCATTGCTCCATGCCCTTGTCTTCACAAAGCTCCATGACACATGTCATCAGAATGCTCCATGGCCTTCTCATCACAATGCTCCATGCCCTTGTCATCACAATGCTCCAAGACCCCTGTAATCACCATACTCCATGCCCCTTTTCATCAGAATGCTCCATGAGACTTGTTATTACAAGGCTCCATGGTCTTCTCATCACAATGCTCCAGGAACTTTTCATCACAGTGCTCCATTCCCTTGTCATCACAATGCTCCATGACCCCTGTCCTCACAATACTTTCTGAATAATTTCAGTCCAATTCTCCAGGAACTTCTCATCACAATGCTTCATGATCCCTATCATCACAATGCTCCATGACCACTGTCATCACAACACTCCATGACCCCTGACAACACAGTGATACGGGACTCTTGTCATCACAATGCTCCATTCCCTAGTCATCACAGTGCTCCATGAACATTTTCAGCCCAATGCTCCATGACACTTGTCATCACAATTATCCATGCCCTTGCCATCCCTATGCTCCATGACCCCTGTAATCACAATGATCCGTGATGCTTCTCATCACAGTGCTCCATGACCCTTATCATCACAATGCTCCATGCCTGTGTCAGCAAAATTCTACATGACCTTGTCATCACAATGCTCCATTTGCTTGTCATCACAATACTCCCTTACCATTGTCATCACAATCCTCCATGAAACTTGGGATCACATTGCTTCATGCCCTTGTCATCACAATGCTCCATGCACTTTGAAAAAAAAATGATCCATGACTTCTACCATCACAATGCTCCAAACCATTGTGATCACAGTGTTCCATAACACTTGTCATCACAATGCTCCATGATGCCTGTCATCACAATACTCCATGTCCTTTTCGTCAAAATGCTCGATGATCTTTTTCATCACCATTCTCAATACACTTGTCATCACAATGTTCCCTGACACTTGTCGTCAGAATGCTCCTTGAAACCTGTCATGAAATGGCTTCATGCCTTTTTTATCACAATGCTCCATGCCCTTTTCATCACAATGTTCCATGCCATTGTCGTCACAGTACTCCACAAGCTTGTCATCAGAATGCTCCATGACACTTGTCATCACAATGCTCCATGGCCACTGTCATCACAATGATCCATACCCCTTGTCATTACTGTGCTCCATGACGCTCGTCATCACAATTATCCATGGTCTTCTCATCACAATGCTCCACGCCCTTGTCATCAAAATGCTCCATGACACTTGTCATCACAATGCTCCATGGCCACTCTCATCACAATGTTCCATTCCCCTTGTCATTACAGTGCTCCATGACGCTCGTCATCACAATTATCCATGGTCTTCTCATCAAAAAGCTCGACGGTCTTGCCATCACAATGCTCCATGCCCTTGTCATCCCAATGCTCCATGAACCCTGTAATCACAATGCTCCATGACGCTTGTCATCACAGTGCTCCATGAACCTTGTCATCACAATGCCTTTGATAGCAAAATGATACATAATCTTGTCATCACAATGCTCCATACACTTGTCATCACAATCCTCCATGACCCTTGGGATCATATTGCTTTATGCCCTTGTCATCTCTATCTTGCCTTTCTGGTTTTTACAGATTTTCGGATGTCCTTTTGGACCGGTGGGAAGTGAAAATTCTTTGCAGTGTGGATTTGCTTTGCACGCTTGCTTGATTGGCCAAAAAGGGCCTATGCCTTTTCTCTTGAATATATTCAGGAGAAAAGTCACACGCTTGTTTTGGCCAAGTGCATCATTCTCGAAGTTGTGATGCCTTTCCTGTGCTTTAAAGGCGATTCCAATTTACCTCTTGAAATATGTTTTGTGCAATTCTGCCTCATTTTCAAGTCCGCTTTGTTGCCTTCCCTCAACAGATTTTTGGAAGAGAGTAGTCCTTTATAACTCTGCAGGTTTTTGATTTGCTTTGCCCCTGAGCTCCAATTTTCAAATCCCATTATTGGGAGCTGACCGCAAATCCACAATTTTGCTTCAGGACCTATACTGGTTCCAGGGGTGGCTATACTGGTTCCCTGTGGGTGGCTGAGGCTTTGGTTAATTCTTCTTCCTGACGGGAATTTAGAGTGACATGTGTCCGTCCAAAGGCCTACATCTACTCTCTGATTGGTTCTCCCTCTTCCCTTTCATCCTCTGCACAGTTAGCAAACTGTGCAAACCAGGAGGTTATAGGGGATGACTCTCCTAAGTTGGGAGATTGATAGTAAAGTAGTTGGAATGCCAAACTGTAGCACAAGGAGAGGAAAAAGTAGGAGACTTTCAGAAACCTTTCGCCATCACAGGGTGTCCATTCTCTAGGTTTCCCATACATGTTATAACTGTAGTGATATTCCCTTCTACCTGGAAATTTGGGACCCATGGAATGGTGGCATGCATTACTACTTTAAAGGGTCTGCATTTTCTCTCCCAATCTCACCAGTCCTCTCAGTCCCATATGTCCAGCCTTATGTCTCATCCAGCTGTCTTTGCAGATAGGGTCATTCTAGGTTTCATCAGAACCCCTGAAGGAATTGTGTAAGAATTTCGCTGTTTTTTTGTTTTGTTTTTGAAATTCATTTTTATAATGGGGTTGAGCTGATTTTCCCTGATGTGTTTATGCCGGTCTAGACACACTTGATTCCCTTACAGAGGCATATCAATACATAGGTTTAAGATTCTTACTAATCAGATATATTCCTCTGTGGGGAATAGGGGTTTTGAGTCCCGTTCACTGATGAAGGTGTAGGTCTTGTCTATTCTGTATTTGGTTTATGGAATGGTACCTGTGCTAATATCAAACTCTGGTTTTATGCATCACCCCACCTCTCCTTTCCCCTTAAGGAGGCATAAGAGTGTTTTCTAAATGTGAGACGCTGCTCTCTTTCCTAATTCAGTTCATGTGTTGTGATGTTGACATTCCCTCTGTAAGTGATATCTTATGATAAGATTCTTTTTCTGTGTGACTAATTTCCCTTAGAATCATCATACCTAAATCCTCTCATTATGCTGCTACTGGCCTTATGACATTGATTTCACGTCTGAGTGATATTCCATTGTACAAAATTACCACAAGTTCTTTATGCATTTCTCTTTTTCCTGGGATACTTTAGGTGTACTGAAGTTGAAGTTCTTGTATGCAGAGCAGCCCTAAACTTTGGGGTGCCTGTGTCTTGTTGATATTTAGTCTTCCCAAGTTATATGTCCAAGAGTTGAAGTCCCCTTTGCTCGGGGGCTTTGTATTTTAGATGTTTTAGGAAACAGCATACACTTCTTCAGAGTAGCTCTTGGATATTTATACCCCACCCATCAGCGTGACTAGTCTCCCTGTTTTCCATGGCCTCTCCTGCATTTTTGATTTGTACACATTTTTTGGATGGCCTTTCTGAGCAGTGGAAATTGAGACTTCTTTATTGTGCGGATTTGCATTTCCCTCTTGCTTGGTTGGCCAAAAACTCTGTATGTGTTTTTTTTCCTGAAGATATTCACGAAAAAAACGCATACACCCTTTTGCCCAACTGCATCATTTTAGAAATTCTGCTGCTTTTCATATGCTTTAAATGTGAGTACAATCTACCTTTTGAAAAATGTTTCCTGCAATTCTGCCTCTCATTCAGAACCTCTTCGTTGCCTTACCTGAATATATTTTTGGACGTTGGTTATCATTTATATCTTTGCAGGTCTTTGAATTGTCTGCTCCTGAGCTCCATTTTGCAACTCGCTTTTTTTGTGAGCTGACCGCCAAACCATTGGATTGATTCCGGCCCTATTCTGATCCTGAGGAGGCAGGCTGAGCCTTTGGTTAATTCTTCTTCCTAATGGGAAATTAGAGTGACATGTGCCTGTCAAAACTCCTACAGCTAATCTCTCATTGGTTCCTCCTCTTCCCATTTATCCTCTTCAAAAATAGCAAACTGTGTGAAACAGGAGGTTAAAGGTGCTGATTCTCCAAGTCGGGAGATTGTTAGTAATGTGGCTGGAATGGCGAACCCCAGCACCAGGAGATCAAAAATGTGGTGCATTTTAGACACCTCTCCTGAGAACACGGTGTACATTCATCTCGGTTTCCCAGGCATGTTTTCCCTGTCAGAAGATTCCCTTGAAACTGCAGATTTGGGACCCATGGAATGGGTATCAGGCAGTATTACTTTAAAAGGTCTGCATTTCCTCACCCAGCCTCTCTAACATCTCTTAGCGTGCATAGCTTCCAGCCTTATATATCATCCTGCTGTGGGTCTACATGTGTTCAATCCATGTTACATCGTAGCCCTTCAACAAAAGATGTAAGAATTTTTGTCTGTCTCACTGTTTTTATAAATATATTTAAATTTATTTTTATATTGGTTACAGCTGATTTTCAAAGCTCTGTTTTTTGCTGCTGTACATCCACTTGATTCATGTACTGTGAGACAACAATAAATTCTTTCTCAGATGCTTACGAGTCATATGTATTATTTTCCAGTGACTTGAGTGGACTGAGTGCCGTTCTTTGAGGTACTGTGTAGGCCTTGCCAGTTATTCAATTTGGTACTTGGAATGGTATCTTTGCTAATTTCAACCTCCTGGATAATACCTCACCATTCCCCACCTTTCCCATTTAGCAGCCTTATGTCTATTTTCTACATATTTGACTATGTTTCTGTTTTGTAGTTTATTTCATGTGTAGCCATTTTTGATTCCACCTTTAAGTGACATCTTATGATATGTGTCTTTGTCTTTCTGACATGTGTCACTTAGAATGATCGTATGTAACTCCTCCAGAGTTGTTACAACTGGCCTTATTTCATTGATTTCTGGATGAGTAATATTCCACTCTACATAAGTACCCCATCTCTTTTATCCATTTTATCCTTCCAGGGACAATATGTTATATCCAAGTGGAGGCCCTTTTTAACAGAGAGGTGGTAAACGTCGGGGTGCCAGTTTTCTGTCATTTTTTGTTTTTCCCAAGGTATACGCCCATGAGTGCAAGTGCCCTATGCTCTGTAGCTCAGTTTTCAGATGTTTTAGCAAACACAATACACTTCTCCAGAGTGGCCGTTGGCAAATTACATTTCCACTATCAGCCTCACAGGGCTCCCTTTTCTCCTCACCCTGTCCTGCATTTCTGGTGTTTACACTTTATGTGGATGGCCCTTCTGACTGATGTGAAGTGATACATTTTGTAGTATTGATTTCCAGTGCCCACCTGTTTGGTTGGATAAAACGTGTGTATGGCCTTCACTTGAATATATTCAGAAAAAAATGCATACGCCCTTTTGGGCCAAGTGCATCATTGGCGATGTTCAGCCCCTTTTCTTGTGCTTTAATGGGGAGTCCTTTCTACCTCTTCAAATCTGTTTCCTGCCACTCCCCCTTGCTTACAAGTCCTTTTCTGTGACTTACCTCGAGACATTTTTCAACAATAGATATTTTCAACTCTGCAGTTTCATGAATTTTAGTGCCCCTGAGTTCCATTTTTCAACTTGTGTTTTTGGAAACTGGACACAAAACAGCGGGATTTCCTCTAGCCCTATTCTCTTTCCGTGGGCAATTCTAGCCTTTGATGAATTTGTCTTCCGGATTGGAAATTAGAGTGGCATGTGCCTGTCCGAACACCTAAGACTTGTCTCTAAATTTTTCTCATCCTTCCGCTTCATCCTCTGGACAAATTCCAAACTGTGTGCAAAAGGATGTTGACGGTGCTGATATCCCCAAGTGAGGAGATTGTTAGGAAAGATGCTGGAGGGGTGAACCCGAGCACCAGGCGATGAGGAGATGAGGTGCCATTTCCAAACTCTTTCCGATCAAACGGTATACCATCCTCTAGGTGTGACAGGCATGTTTTAGCTGTAGGAAGGGTCCCGTGCATGGAAGGAGACCAGGGATTTTTCCAAATCAGTGCCTCCCCGAACCCCAAACTGGGGAATTTTTAAGCTACGGCTACACGTATGTCCATTAAGGGCCTTGGGAAATAGGCAGAGCCCAACTTTAGATGATTGAAATCTTCAGGTTCAGAAGCGCTCACCATCGGCCTTGCTTAGGTTACATTTTATCTGTAATTGATAGATGATGTCAATAAAAAATATCGATTCATTTTCAGATTATTTCCCCTTATAGGTTATTGCAAAATATTCAGTGTAGTTCCATGTGCTATACAGTAATTCCTTGTTGATGATCTATTTTATACATAGCAGTGTGTATGTGTTAATCCCAAACTGTTAATTTATCCCTTCTCCTAACTTTCCCCTTTGGTAATAATAAATTATAAGATTTTATACTTCTCAGAAATGGGGGAGCTGAAAGAGAGGTATCCTTTTCAATGGAAAAGCATTCAAAACAAGATTGAAGCTTCAGCCAAGAGTATTCGATGTACAACCATGGAAATAAATCACTTCATTTCTCTAATGTTGACCTGACAATTAAGACAGACGTCTTCACTGAACTTGCTTATAGTAAAGTGATGGAAATATCAAATGTAAGTCTTAGAAAAATCTTATTTTACACGAGCATTATACACTGCTCTATGTTAACTACAGTTTGGCTCACACATCTGTTCATTGAAGTTACAATGTTCTCAATTTCTGTTACTGATCCTCCAGAGTGGACCCCAACAGGAGTCCCCGTGCCCAGTGTCATTGGAGCCAACAGATCAAGACTGAGTTTGGTTCAGAAGCAAA